>NW_012272063.1:0-1720 GCF_000151885.1 Dipodomys ordii
ACACACACACACACACACACACATCAAGGAGCACAGTATGAACAGTCACATGCCAATGAAGTTAGGAGAGACAGACTGCTGTTATTCAGATTTATACAGCAATATGAAATTGATCACAAGAAATAACTCATTGGAAATGTAAAATAAGATTTCTGGCTTATCAAGAAACGTAAAGCCCTTGGAGTTCAGCAGAGTAGGAGACATCTTGTGATTTTATATCTAGGTCACTCAGAGCTGTTGTGTTATAAAAATGTAAGATAGCCATGTGCTCATCCTTTGTTCATTAGACTTCCTCAAAGAGTTTTCTATTCCTGGACTCTTGCATGCTTGGCAAACACTTTTAACTTTACCACTAAACAATACCTCCATATATATAGATATACATAGGTATATATAGATATACATAGGTATATCTATATATATTCTCTCTTTATTATGTGTTGGGAATAAGCAGTGTGATAGGTCCTTGTTTATATAAATCCGAAATATTTCATATTTCCTTGGCTTACTTGATTTCGTTGGAATGTTATCCAACCTCTTTTTTGAAGCTCATTCTTTCTTTAACTTCTGTGGATTTTCCCCCCTCTCTCTCCACTTCTCTCGCTCATCCCTTCTTCCATATTTTTGTTTCTCTTTTTGCATTTGTCTCATTTAGATACTCTTCTATATTTTCAGGATGTCTCATTCTGTTGTCCAGACTTCTTTTTGACTATACATTGGGAATAATGGTTTCCATCCAGGCCTAGTAGAAAAGATTTCTTCTCTTGCTTCTCTTCTATGTTATCACATCTTCTCTGAAGGCTCAAGAGAATATGTATATATGCCTACATTTCACACCTATACTTTTAGGTTCAACCTATATCATGCTCTCCTGACTTACAAATCTACATTTACATTTAGTATAGCCCCCAACTAATCATTGATCCAATGAAGTTTGTTAAATGTTTGTATCTAAAACATAAATGTACATCTTCTTTTTTGGTCTTATGACAGGCAATTTGCTCTTTACTTAGTGACAGAAATAAGATTGTTGGTTTCCATATTCGGCTTCTCCCTTTCCCTCATGTGAAATGATGACTGGTTTCTTATCAATTTCATATTAAAAAACATTTCTAATCTGTCACTTCCTGAACTCTCTTGAGTAGACAGTTATTCATACTGATAATAATTGAATTGTGGAAAAAAGCTTTATAATTGAATTCCTTAATTTCAGAGTTACTTCCTTTCAAACTACTTTTTTCTATTTAACCAGAAATATGTCAGAAGTGCAAACATCCAAGGTTAATAACATCAGAGGACTTAATGTCTTTTAGACTTCCTCCATATTTTGTAAGGAAGCATTTTTTCTGCTATTTTTTGTTAGCATACATTAACTGCACAAAATAGTGGAATTCCAATTGACATTTTTACAAGAATCTAAGGTAGTTTGATTTTGTGTAAACCTCATTACTCTCTTGCCACCCCTGGCGGTCCCCTCTATTTTCCCACATACTTCTTCCAACTTTGTAGACTTTAAAACAAAACTTGAAATTTGAAAGAGTTTATACTTCCAAGCATGACTTTTCATATATACTTCATGACATTTTTCAGCCTAATTTCTAAACCTTTTTGGTAGCCGCACCTTGGAGCAGGCACACACACACACACACACACACACACACACACACACACACACACACAAAAGAGCTCAATACTTTTGTCTGAACTGTTCCTTCCCTTT
>NW_012272064.1:0-3393 GCF_000151885.1 Dipodomys ordii
CTGAGGGGCATCTGGGTTGGTTCCATATCTTAGCTATGGTAAATGCTGCAATAAACATAGTTGGGCTGGTAGCTTTAGTGTAGTCTTGTTTGTGATCATTTGGGTAAATGCCCAAAAGTAGGATTGCTTGGGCCATAGGGAAGCTCTATGTGGAGTCTTTTGAGGAACCTCCAATAGTGCTGGTCATGTGACCAGGCCTTTCCCATGCTAAGTTAGCTAGTCTTCTACCCTGGAACTACATCTCTAAGCCTTCATGGCTAATTTGTATGTGTGTGTGTGTGTGTGTGTGTGTGTGTGTGTGTGTGTGTGTGTGTATGTGTATGTGCTGTGTGTGTGTGTGGGTGTCCTGGCAGTAGAACTCAGTGGGTGTCAGGGCAGATAGAACTCTACCACTTGGGCCAAAGCTCCACTTCTGGATTATTATTATAATTGAGGCTGTGCTTCATGCATGTTCCTGTCTTCAACCCTCAATCTTCAGATCTCAGCTTCCTGAGGAGCTAAAATTATAGGTATGAGCCACTTATTCCTAGCTCAAGGATAAATGTTAATTTCTCATTGTCTTCTATTTGTTGCTTAAGACATATTTGGTCACATTCTTCTTGTCAATATATTCTTAGAAATGTAATGTAAGTATATTTAATATTAAATGAGAAAATTTAAAGAAGAATCTATAAAACATGAATTATAAAGCCTAATAATTCAATTTTTGATTAGCACTTAGTTTGGGATAATTTGTACTGTTGCATTACATCCATTTTTCAAAACAATTAAAAGTAAACAATATTTTTATTGAAAAGTTTGGTATTACTAAAATATTTTACTTGAACAATTTGCATGTTTGACTCAAGAGAATCATTTGTACATTTATTACATGTGCAAATCAACAAAATTATGGTGAAATGTTTCAGGTTAAATGAATAAAATAGCTTTTAAAAATTGTTGTGCTGTTATCATTGCATTTGTTATTTATCATTGAATTAGATACAGGCAATAAGAACCAATTTCCTCTTGGTGATTAATCTGATTTCGCAGGAAGGAGGCTTATAAGAATTACCATATTCTCAATTTTCCTCTTGATGTTGATCTATTTTAATGACTACTTAAAGGAGCACAGGTTAAATCCCACCCATGTGAACTTCTGGCATGAGTAAAGGATTGGGAGGGGTTTGGGCTGGTTACTAGAGTAAGCATGAAATTTGGAGCAAAAGATCTCAGCTTGTCTCTTAGTTAGTCTGCAACCTTTTGCAAGCCCTTGCTTTAGAAGCAATCATTTTCTTTCAAGCTCTAAGATGGATCTTACAATCTCTTTGTACTTATTGTGAAATTAAGAGAATCATTTTATGAAAACACTTTGTAAAGTATTAAGCATTAACATTCTTCTTCATACATGGAATTGTTTTTAATTGCAAAAAGATCTTTCAAGTGTTCAAAAAAGCACAAAACAACATCCCATTATGGTAATATTGAGTCCCTGGGATTACTCTGCAGTAGAGGAGCGAGTGGTACTGTCTGCAGAAAAGAGAAATCCAAGGGTGCGTGGGAGAAAGGATGATGGGTTGGGGGGGGAAAAACAATGGAACCAGACAAGTGGACTCTGAGGTGATTTCCACATAGAAAAATACACTATACTATAATACAGCAAACCAGAAGCCCAGAATAAGGGCCAAAGGTTGGGGGCTGGGTTGCTAATCCTCCTCTCCCCTGCCAAATCTCCAGAGATGGCAAGACTGAACAGATGGTGAGGCTGTTTCAGTGCAAATCCTTCTGTGGCATGCCTGCCACTGTTATTTACTGCATAAAGCGTGGGTTTGGAGCAGACAAATCCAGACCTTAAACCTGGGTCTGACTCCTAGAGGAAGAGCGGCCCAGCCTGGGGACAATGCTGTAAAATCCAGAGCTGGTGGTGAGTGTTGTCAGCCCAATCCTGAGGGTGGCACCACACACTTCCTGTCCTTGGACTATCTGTAAGGATGCCCAGTTCCTATCCCTTCCCTAGCCTGCCCCCTTCTTTGGCTGCAGTAGTTCAGGGTTCGTCTCTGAAATAGTTATGCTGAGGAAGATGGGCTTCTTTCTGCAGCCAAAGCCTCTAGGTGTGAAAGGCTCTCACCCGGTACATGGAAAAATTGTCTGCTGGTCAGATGCTACGGAGGTCACAGCTCCATGTTGGAGGATGCGTAGTTACCTTCCAAAAGTGTTGCGCCTAGTTTCTAGATCAACTCAGCCACATGATGTCATGAAGCAATAGGAAAGCTTCATTCACTCAGAACTCCAGGTTCTATCTGGTTTTCTCCCTCTCTATCCAGTAAATTTATGATTTTCTTCTTGCCAAGCTAACTTACCAACATCTGCAATAGTCCTAAAAGTATGAACTGGGATAATATAATTCTAGGTTCAGTGGAGCAGAGAAATAGTTTGTAAGACAAGAGCAGAGTGGCAGGTGATGGAGTGAGATTCCACTCTGGAACCAGCACTGTTAACTTACCTTGTCAGTTTGAACATGCCCTTTCTTCTTTCCATCTGCTGTCTCCTTTTGTGATTCTGAACCAATCAATGGAAGGAACCTTAGACTAGTGGGGCTTGGGACCTAAAAGCCATAAACAGAGCGAGTTACACATACAGAAAGTGCTTATATTCATCAACTGAATTCAGGAGGAAGATCCATTTGCTCCAAATGGAGCCTCTTCCTTGCTATCAATCTTAAGTTTAGGGGGGTAAGGGTGGGGCTAGGTCCTGCTGTGTAAACCCAGCTGCTCTTGCCTCAGCCTTCCAAGTGCTGGGATTATAGGATCATACTACCTCACTGTTAAATCTTTCTACTTCACACATTGATATAAACATTCAAGATCTATGTTGAAATCAGTCTTAATATTTAGTGTGTGCTTTATTTTTTTCTTGAGTTCATTCATTCAATTTTTATCTTTGAGTTTTAAAGTTGAAGTACTTTTTCCATTTTTAAAAATCATCTTTAAGTAATTGGACCAGGGGTTCCAATTAAACATGTCAGTTTATCAGTATAATGCATTTTGATCACCTCTTTCATTGTTCTCCCCCCATCTGTCCCACATTAGACTTTTATTACAAGTCTCTTTGTGGCTAGATTTGGAGATAGGGGTTACGAGTGAATCAGGGGTGGGATGAGTCCTAAGCAGAAGGGCGGCACATGCCCAATAAGAGAGGTCACATGGGCAGACCATTGCTGCTTAAGGGATGGTAAATGATGTGCCGTGGCTGGAGTGTAGGGAGAGCAAGAAGAGAATGTGGAAGCAAATGGTGTCACAGTTCTGGCAGAGGCCAGGTCATAAGAGCTTTTTTTTTTTTTTTTTTTTTGGGGTCAGTCGTGGGGCCTGAACTCTGGGCCTGGGTGCTGTCCCTCAGCTCTTCAGCTCAAGGCTA
>NW_012272065.1:0-2143 GCF_000151885.1 Dipodomys ordii
GCTGTGGCTCAAGTGGTAGAGCACTAGCCTTGAGCTGAAGAGCTGAGGGACAGTGCCCAGGCCCAGAGTTCAGGCCCCATGACCGGACCCCCCAAAAAAATAGTAAAATGTGTTAATGCTATTCCCCATAGGAAAATTCCAGGCTAAGATGGCTTCACTGTTGAATTCTAGAAAATATTTAAAGAATTAAATTCCATTTTTATGGTAGTTGCATCTATTCAAAATGCAGAGATAGGAAAGATGACAGTTTCAGGTTAGCCTGGGAAAAAAGCTAGCAAGGCCCACCTTGACCAATGAGCCAGGTGTAGTGGTATACACCTGTGATCTCAGCGATAGAAGCAGCCACAGATAGGATAGTGGTCTGAGGCTACCCCTCCATAAATACATGATACTCTATTGGACAACTAACTAAAACAGGAAAAGGGACTGTAGGCTTGGCTCAAGGGATAAAGCAACTGCCTTAGCCTGAGCACCAGGCCAAGTTTAAACCCCAGCACTACCCTCCTCTAACAACTAAAGCCAATTCATAAAGAATTTAGAGGGGCTAGGTCTCTAAACCTAGTCTCAGGTCTGGGAAGGTGGCTCAGTGGTAGAGCGCTTGCCTTGCATGCCTGAGGCCCTGGGTTCAATTCCTCAGCACCACGTAAGCAAAAAGAAAAAAGCTGGAAGTGGCGCTGTGGCTCAGGTGGCAGAGCACTAGCCTAGAGCTGAGGGACAGCGCCCAGGCCCAGAGTTCAGGCCCCACGACCAGACCTCCCTCCCCCCCCCCAAAAAAAAACCTAGTCTCTGCTTTGAAATGGTAAAAACAAAAACAAAAACAACAAAAAACACACAACACCAGTTGGTGTGGATAAGTAGAGACAGTAAGTCTAGAAGCTTATCTAAGCAAAGGTAGCCTAGAGCTCACCTATTCTCCCGAGGTTTTTGGTAGGCCAGAGACATTACCATATTTTAGAAGGCCAAATAACACCCACCTTGGCCACCCAGAACTATTACCTAAGGATTGGTTGGGAGTTGTTAAAGGAGGCCTATAATGTTGTGTGGAAATTGGGAAGCCAAGAAAAGCCCACATCATTTGCTGGTGACCCTAAAAGACAAAAAGTAAAAACAGCCCAAACACCTATCAATGAATGAATCAAAGAATAATCAAACTGTGCTATTACCCACAGAGTGGAATATTAGGCCATAAAAGGCACAATGCTTCGGTCAGATGCTGGTGGTTCATGCCTGTAATCCTAGCTACTAAGGAGGCTGAGATCTGAGGATCAAGATTCAAAGCCAGCCCAGGGAGGAAAGCCCATGAGACTCTTATCTCCAATAAACCACCAGAAAACCAGAAGTGGTGCTGCGGCTCAACTGGTAGATTGCTTACCTTGAACTGAAGAGCCTTAGGAACAGCATGCAGGCCAAGATCAAGCCCCATGGCTGACCAAACATTTAAAAAAAATTTTTTAAGGCATGCTCCAAATAGATTAACATTGAAAAGACTGTGAAATGAAGGAAATTAGTCAAGAAATGTGCATACTGCATCCCAATAGTAGTGTAAAATAGTGAGCACCAATACACAAAGCAGACTGGTGGTCCTCAGTGGGAAAGGACAGGGCAGCAGCGTGGTAACTAAAGGTTTTATTTACTGATGATTAAAATGTTCAAAAGTTGACTGTGGTACTGGCTATATATATATATATATATATATATATATATATATATATATATATATAATCTGTGAATACACTAAAATAACTTTAAATGGGTGAACTGTACAGGACTTTTTAGAAAGTGTATAATTGCAATAACAAATATTACTGCATTAGAGAACTTGTAACTATATGAGATGACATATGTAATATGTAATATGCTTCACCATGAGGGCCATTTTACTATTTGTATCCCATTGTATCATGCTACAAACCTCAAGTATACACACAGGATAGTTAAAAATGACCAAGCTGGTTGTGGTGGCAAACATCTGTAATGTCAGCAATCAAGAGGCTGAGGCAGGAAAATCATGAGTTCAAGGTTAGCCCAGATTATAGAACAAAAACAACCACAAAAAGACCAGATTTTTGTGGATAAGGATGAGGAAAAATTTGATATATTGAGGCTGTGTGTGTGTGTGTGTGTGTGTGTGTGTGTGTGTGTG
>NW_012272066.1:0-2393 GCF_000151885.1 Dipodomys ordii
GGGGGGGGGTCCAGTCGTGGGGCCTGAACTCTGGGCCTGGGCGCTGTCCCTCAGCTCTTCAGCTCAAGGCTAGCGCTCTACCATTTGAGCCACAGCGCCACTTCCGGTTTTTTTCTTTTTGCTTATGTGGTGCTGAGGAATCGAACCCAGGGCCTCAGGCATGCAAGGCAAGTGCTCTACCACTGAGCCACCTTCCCAGATCCAGTCCTTGATTTTTTGAAAGTACAAAATAAGACAGTTTATCACAACATGATGGAAAGAATATGGGGTTTTCAATCAGGAAAGATTTGGATTTGAATCATAGCATCACTATTTACTAGCTGGTAGAATTACTTCACTTTTCTCTCAGCCTGTCTCTTAACATATAGGAAGATGAGCAATTTACCATTAAAGTAGTTTTTGAAGCTCAAATAAGACAGACATAATTTCACCTTTTGTATTACCTGGTACATACTACATACTCAATAAAAGGTAGTTATTACCTTAATATCTTATATTTGTATAATTTATTTTTCATATTTGGGAGCTTGAAATCAAGGCCTAGGCAGTGTACCTTAGATTTTTGGCTCAAGTCTAGCACTCTACCAGTTGAGTCACAGCTCCATTTCTGGCTTTCTTTTTGGTGGTTAATTAGAGATAAGAGTCTAGCCAGCTGTTGGTAGCCTATAATCCTAGCTAGTCAGGAGTCTAAGATCTGAAGATTGTGGTTCCAGCCAACCTGGGCAGAAAAGTTTGTGAGACTCATCTCCAATTAGCCACCAAAAAATTAGATGTGATGCTGTGGCTCAAAGTGTTAGAGTGCTAGCCTTGAGTGAAAAAGCTCAGGGACGGTGCCCAGCTCTGAAACTGACAAAAAGAAAAGATCCTCACATTTCAACCTCTTGAGTAGCTAGGATTACAGGCTATTTTACATTTTATAAATCCTCCCATATAATCTCTTATCTATCCTAATTCTATCGTTTCATATATAAATATGTATATAATATAAATATTTAATACATAACTTATAAGAGTATAAAATTTATATAGTAGATTGTATATGTATGTATCAATGATTAGACAGTAATGCCTTAAGGCTTACACTCAATTTAGAGTTTTTGTCCAGGCATTGGCTATTTGCCTTGGACCTGGGTTTCTACAATTCCTCTTTCTAGTGGCCAGACTCTTACTTGGTTGCATCCTTTCCTGAGCTTTTATTCAGCAAATGCTAAGCAGATAGAAAGCTTATTAAACGCTAACAATAGTGTATTTGCTAAGAATTTCTTAGCCTAGGACTACTAGTTTTCTCAAGATTTTTTAAGGAAAGAAGCCTTTGAATTTGAATAATTTTCATCTTTTGTCCAAAATTGTGTGGTCCTAAAACTGGTAGAATCTGGAGCTTTCCAACTTCAAAGACTGCTTATGAGTTTACTCAACTCAGAAGTGTAGTGAAAGGAGGGATCCTACTTGTCTGTGATATTGAATTTGTGGGAATCCAAGTTCTTTTTTAAAAGATGTACATTGTGTTAACAATTTGTTCTGCCTCTAGTGCTTAGCCTGGTCCCTGATCCAGATGTATTGCTCTATGAACACTTATTAGATGAATGTGATGTTTAAATACCCCAATCCAGCCAGAGCTGGTGACTATGTCTGCAATCTTAGCTACTCAGGAGGCTGAGATCTGAGGATCTCAGTTCACAGCCAGCCTGGGCTTATCTCCAGTCAACTACCAGAAAACCAGAAGTGGAGTTGTGGCTCAAAGTGGTCGAGTGCTAGCCTTGAGCAAAAAAAAGCTCAGGGAAAGCACCCACGCCCTGAGTTCACACCCTTGACTGACAAAAAAAAAAATCAAAAGCTGATAGGAATGAAGGCAGAGACACCGACCTCAACAGACCAGATCAACTGTAATACAAGTTGAAGAGGGATGCCATGGTGACCTGAGGAGAGTCAGGAGATGAGAGGTATAATGGAGACAGGGGTGGAAGGACTTAAGTGGTGTCCTAGCTGGGGTCAGACAGAGTCAAAGGTAGCTGAAGAGTTGCAAGGAGTTTCAGGACTTGCCTTGAGAGTTCAAGGTAATGGCCTGAAATGGCTTGGTTCTGGGAACCGATTGTGTAGGTTACTAGCTTGGCCAGGTATGGCTTGCAAGTAGGAACTAAGGTGCCTGACACCTCAGGGGTGGGAGTGGGGAAGTGAGCTTTCACATTAGATTAAGATTACAGGCTGGAGAATGGGCTGTAGAATTTCAGGATGGTCCCCCTCATCGCAGTGTGGGGAGTAGTGAATGGGCTGTTGATTCCCATCAACAGTAGTCAGTCATAGCTGGAGAGATTGTTGGTGAATTTGGGATGGCTGTTGCATCTTTTTTTTGGGGGGGGGGGTCCGGTTATGGAGCCTAAACTCTGGGCCTGGGT
>NW_012272067.1:0-1156 GCF_000151885.1 Dipodomys ordii
AGGTGTCTGTGGTTCATGACTCTGCTCCTCCTTTCCAATGTAGGGCTCTCCTCAGACATTCTCAGACCTGGCCTCCTTGCTCTGCTCTCAGCCTCCCCATCCCAGGTTCCAGCTCTGGTCCTGTGGTCCTGTGGTCTATCCACCTGCAGCATCTCCATCCCCAGAGCCCAGGTGTGACTCAGGTCCCAGAATCTGAACTGTGTCATGGGCCTTTCTTTCTTTCTTTTTTTCTTTTTTGGGTCCAGTTGTGGGGCCTGAACTCTGGGCCTGGGCGCTATCCCTCAGCTCTTCAGCTCAAGGCTAGCACTCTATGACTTGAGCCACAGCACCACTTCCGGCTTTTTTTTCATTTTTTGCTTATGTGGTGCTGAGGAATTGAACCCAGGGCCTAAGGCATGCAAAGTAAGCGCTCTACCACTGAGCCATCTTCCCAGCCCTCATGGGCTTTTCTTGTCAGGACCCAGCAGCATCCCGACCTCCCTCTCTTTACTTCCTTCTGTCTATGCACAAAGGTGGGACTGTATATCCTCTCACCTGTCCCCAGGTGGCACACAGACCACAGCCATAGTAGTAGCTCAGGAAATATTTTTGTAAGAGCTATCTCCCCATTTTGTTTGTTTATTTATTTATTTGGTACGGTTGCTTTTTCTCCCTTTCAGTACTCAGGCCCCTATGTACAATTAACTTCCTTACTCAGATGCTGCTGTACCCCTAAGCAATGCATGCAGCCCAGGTTTAGGTGGTCACTTTGAAGATGAACTTCAATAAACTTTTCCACTGGGCTGACATTGAATTCAATCTTCCTGAGGTGGGGGGTGTGGACACTTGGTACAGCACTAGCCAATGAGCTAAAGCATCAGCTGCAGAGTTAGACTCCCAATTTCAGACCAAATAATTAATTGTAATCTTCCTGACATCAGCCTGCTGAGTAGGACATTCACAGGCCTGAACCAGCTTCTTTCCTCAGTGCTTGCTTGCATTAAGAAGTTTCTCCAGCCACACCCTGGCCCTCCTGTGAATTCTTGAACTTTCTTTCCAGCATTACCTGAGTATTTGAATGTGAAGAGAAACCGACCACCCATCACACAGTCCCCAATACCCACTGCAGCCCACAATGGGCCATCAAGTTCCCCCATCCTGAGTCAATGTGGCATGT
>NW_012272068.1:0-1266 GCF_000151885.1 Dipodomys ordii
AGGGGGTGGGGGGGAGGGGGGAAGGAGAAGGATTGGGATGGGGGGAGGGGGGAGGCTGGGAAGGGATGGGAAGGGTAAACAAAGGAGGGGGCTGCAATGCTTGGTAAAAAATGTACGCATTATCCTGCCCATGCAATTGTAACCCCTCTGTACAGTATGTTCACAAATAAAATAAAATTAAAAAAATAAAAAATAAAAATATGATGGTAGAAATAATATCAAACATCTTCACTCATCTTTTAATTACTGTAGATCATTTCTGTAGAGCAGATATGGTAATAAAATAATACTTGATATTTATATTGAATTTAGTTATTAGTGACATTGAGAAGGACATGAAACAAAATTTTAAATTTAAGTTAAACTCAAACACTATGAACAATCTGGGAACATAATCTTCTGAACACAATTTTTTAACTGAGGGAGGAAAGGTAAAAAAATGCACTCATATTCAATGTCTATGATGTAAAAATTGAACCTATATAACTTGAGGGTAGGGATGGAAGTGGGAATCAAGGCGGAGAAATATGGAAGGGGTGACATTGATAAACATGCATTATACTCATAACCTGACTTATGGAATTGTGATATGTTAGTATCACCATTCAATAACAAAAATGTAAAAATGAAATATAAAATATATAAGCAATATACTTACAGATCTGCAACTTAAAAGGCTTTGAAATTGTTGTCAATGAATTAAGTTTCTGAAGTGACTGTAATTATAAAAACATACCGGAACAGCAATATTAAAATCACAAGGGTGATTTTAATATTTATCTATGTCCTAATTTTATCTCAGCCATCACAATACCATTCCTGATAGATAACTCCTTTGTTTGTTTTGTTATCTGTAATATATGAAACTTCCTCTGAAAAGTTAAGAGCTGTACTAGGGTCAAGCCAGTCAATGTCAAAGCTGGGGTTTACCATCAGTGGCCTGTGATTTCTCTGGTCTGTTGCAAAGATTTAAGCCTGTGATGAAACTGAAGAGTACAAGCCAAAAGTGAATAATTCATAAATTATTTTTCTATTCTAATAAATGTCAGAGGAAAAGAAAAATCAATTTCCTTAATATATACATTTCAACAAACAAATCTACCAATACAATCTGTACACATCAGCTGTCCTTTCATTTTACCAGGAAAATGCATTTTAAACAACCACATGCCTGGGCTAGGAAGGTGGTTCAGTGGTAGAGCGTTTGCCTTGCATGCCAGAGGCCCTGGGTTCGATTCCTCAGCACCATATAAGCAGAAAAAAAAA
>NW_012272069.1:0-1224 GCF_000151885.1 Dipodomys ordii
TCAGTAGCTCCGGCCTGTTTACCTTACCACTCTTTTGCTTTTTCTGGAGAAACCCCTAAAACTTGAGGTAGTAAAGGCATAAATCAGAAAAGATTATGCATAGTAGCATTCTAAAATTATGATGTAAACCAGCACTGGTGGCTCATGCCTGTCATCCCAGCTACTCAGGAGGCTGAGATCTGAGGATCACAGTTCAAAGCCAGCCCAGGCAGGGAAGTCTGTGAGACTGATCTCCAAGGAACCACCAAAAAATGGAAGTGGAGTTGTGGCTCAAGTGGTAGAGCACCAGCCTTGAGTGAAAAAAGCTTAAGGACAGCGCCCAGGATCTGAGTTCAAGTCTGAGGACCAGCATGCATGCGTACACACACACACACACACACACACACACACCTGTGGAGGCTGAGATCGGAAGATCGTGATTCAGAGGCTCCAGGGAAAAAGCTCGGGGGCATCACCCAGGACCTGAGTTCTAGTCCCCAGACTGTCTTCATCTAGCCCCCACCAGAAAAAAAAATATCTGTCTATCTGTCTGTCTTTCTGTCTCTGTCTGTCTGTGTCTGTCTATCTTTTTATCATCTGTCTATTTATCTGTTTATCTATTTATCAATCTGTCTGTCTATGATCCATCTGACTATTAATCTGTTCATCTATCTGTCTATCTATCTATCTGTCAATCCATCTATCTATCCATCTATCTACCTACCTACCTACCTGCCTATTTTGGTGCTGTGTCTGGGCTTGAACTCAGGGCCTGGGCGCTGTCCCATAGCCTCTTTGTGCTCCAGGCTGGTGCTCTACCACTTGAACCACAGCTCTACTTCCAATTTTCATGGTTCATTGGAAATAAGAGTCTCCTGGATGTTCCTGCTCTGGCCGGCTTTGAACTTCGATCCTCAGATATCAGTCTCCTGAGTGGCTGGGATTCCAGGTGTAAGCCACCAGCGCCCGGTTTATTTTATTTATCTTTGTATTTAAATATAAACACTTGGAGCGCTTTGGATCTCGGTCACTGGTGGTTATAAATGCTCTCTTGGTGTAGATCTTGATTTCCTCATTTTATGTAGTGAAAACTTGGGCTTAGGCCAGGCATAGTGGCTCAGGCTTGTAATAATCCTAGCACTCAGGAGGCAGAAGTGGGAGGATTGAGAGTTGAGGCCAAACTGAAGTACACAGTGAGTGGGTTCAAGGCCAGCCTGGGTTACATAGAGAGACCCTGTCCCCAAA
>NW_012272070.1:0-3772 GCF_000151885.1 Dipodomys ordii
CCACTTCCGGTTTTCTGGTGGTTTATTGGAGATAGGAGTCTCACGGTCTCTCCTGCCCGGGCTGGCTTTGAACCGCGATCCTCAGACCTCAGCCTCCAGAGTAGCTAGGATTACAGGCGTGAGCCACCAGCGCCCGGCGCCCTTTCTTTTTTTTTAATAAGTGTGGATGTTAGGAAGTGAATTTATAACCTTAGGTGCTAAGTGTGTGCTTTCTCACTGAATTATGCTTCCCATTCTATTACAAATAGTATATATTTCAATTATATAAATGGTTTGAAATCTTTAAAGTATATTCTTTTTTTTTATGTTGATAATTTTCTTATGCCTTTTTTTTTTTTTTTTTTGCCATTCTGGGGATTTAACTCAGGGCCAGGCTCTGCCCCTGAACTTCTTTTTGCTCAAGACTAGCATTCTACCATTTGAACCATAGTACTACTTCCGGCTTTTTCTGTTTATGTGGTACTGAAGAATCGAACCCAGCGCTTCATGCATGCTAGGCAAGCATTCTATCACTAAGCCACATTTCTGGCCCCTCTTGTATGTTTTTAAAAAATATTTTCAGACTTGCTTCTGTTTGCTTGCTTCAGACTGCTTCTATTTGATTCTCAACTTGTTCTTATTTGGGAAGATCAAATAAAAATGGTGATATAGTGATTTATTTAATTCAGCTTGTTAAACAAAATACCATTAGGAACATTGCTATTTGCTGAGCATTCCCCCCAAACTTGTCCTATTTCATCTTTTTGACTTTTTTTTTGTGATATTGGGACTCAAACCCCACAGCCCATGCTATACAAATCTTTTGCTGAGCTACATCTCAAGCTCCTATTCCTTTTGATTCCAACAGTAACTGCTGCCTACCCTATATATAGTAATGTTTAACACTAGTGTTTCCCATTCTTAAGAGTATTTGTTAATTTAGTATTGTTTGTGAGTCTCTTTTTTTAAATGCTGTACAAATGAATTTGTTTTTTGGACTTTAAATTTTGCTAAACAGTGTATTTGTGGAAATTATCTATGAATACTTTATATCTAGCAAATTCATATATTTACTATTATATATGTCTAATATTTTAATTCTATAATTTCCCATTGTCCTTATGGTAAACATTTTGCTTGGTTGTCTTTGTCAATAATTCAGTATTAGAAATTGTTTTGTTAGGGCTAGGAAGCTGGCTCAGTGGTAGAACGCTTGCCTTGCATGCCTGAGGCCCTGGGTTCGATTCCTCAGCACCACATAAGAAAAAAGCCAGAAGTGGCACTGTGGCTCAAGTGGTAGAGCGCTAGCCTTGAGCTGAAGAGCTGAGGGACGTGCCCAGGCCCAGAGTTTAGGCCCCACGACTGGACCAAAAAAAAAAAAAAAGAAATTGTCTTGTTAGAATGCTTTTGTACAAGCTCTCCTATGTACACATATAAGAATTTAATCAAAAGTACTCTAGTTAGCTAGGCTCTGGTGGCTCATGCCTATAATCCTAGCTACTTAGGAGGGTGAGGTCTAAGGATCTAGGTTTGAAGCTGGCCTGGGCAGTAAAGTCTGTGAGACTTTTGTCTCCAATTAACCATTAAAAAAAAAAAAAGCCATAAGTTTAGCTGTGGTTCTCATGGTAGAGCACTAGCCTTGAGCAAAAAAGCTCAGGAACAGTCCCAGGTTCTGAATTCAAATCCTAGCCACAGCCCTACTTAGAGCTTTTTGGTGGGTAATTGGAGTTAAGAATCTTAGATTTTTCTGCCTGAGCTTGCTTCAAGCCATAGTCCTCAGATCTTAGCCTCCTGAATAGCTAGGATTACAGGCTTGAACCATCTTTCCCTGGCCTCCAATGGGATTATTTATTTATTTAGTCAGTGACTGAGCTTGAACTCAGGGCTTGGGCACTGTCCCTAAGCTCTTTTTGCACAAGGCCAGTGCTCTACCACTTTGGGCCACAGATTTACTTCTGGTTTTTCTAGTTAATTGGAGTTAAGAATCTTGTGGACTTTTCTGCTTAGGCTGGCTTTCAACTGCGATCCTCAAATCTCAGCCTCCTTTGTAGCTAGGATTACAGGTATGAGCCACCAGCGTCTGGCTCAGTGGGATTTTTTAATGGGTGGAAAGTATAGGAATTTTTAGTTTTTCCTCTTTATGGTCTATGCTCTTTGCATGTTGTTTATAGAATCCTTTCCTTAACTTGAGATCATTGTAATATTCTTTTATGTTTTCTTGCTAAGTTTTGACAGACTAGCTACAGTTGACTTTCCATTGGAATATTTCTTTCAGGTGCTCCAGCTACTGCTCCTACCCCTGCCTCAGTCCCACAGATATCCCAGCCCCCCTTCTTGTTGGATGGACTTTCGTCACAGCCCCTCTTCAATGACATCGCTACAGGTACAGTTATTGTTACCACCATCATGGATCACTGAGCCAGGAGAGATGGTTGAGGAAAGGAAGTAATAATTTCCAAGCATTAGGCCAACACAGTAAGTCTGATCTTCTTTTACTTTCCCAGGTATCCCTTCTATCACAGCATACAGTAAGAATGGCTTGAAGATAGAATTCACCTTTGAACGGTCAAACACCAATCCCAGTGTAACAGTGATAACGATACAGGCCTCCAACAGCACAGAACTAGACATGACGGACTTTGTTTTCCAGGCTGCAGTACCAAAGGTACTTCTTTTGTCCTTTAAAAAGATTGGCTGAGGGTTTTTTTATATTTCATACATGTGAAGAGTGTAATGTTTGGAGATTAAATTTGCCTGTTTCACTCTTTAACAGTATTGAAATTGTGATAGCTCACTGAAGGATGTTACTTTCAGTTGAGTAAGTTTTACTTGTCTCCGATATTCTCATAGTTAGTAGTTTGAAGGATAAAGGAAATTCTGATAATGAAAGAGCAGACTTCTAGAAAATAGTAAGGGCATTATACAACACTAATTATTTAAAAACTCAAAGGGGAATATAGAATTAAGTGAGAGAAACCTTTTTCTTTCATTAATATCTAGTTTACTATTTGTTCTTTGAAATTGAAGTTTTTTTCAGAACACATCTTTTTTATTTTTCTCAGTTAGGGGCTTGAACTCTGGGCCTGGGTGCGGTCCCTCAGTTCTTCAGCTCAAGGCTAGTGCTCTGCCACTTGAGCGACAGCACCACTTCCAGTTTTCTGGTGGTTTATTGGAGATAAGAGTTTAATGGGCTTTACTACCTGGGCTGTCTTTGAACCTCGATCCTCAGATCTCAGCCTCCTGAGTAGTAGCTGGCTTCAGAACACATGAGTATTTATGTCCATTTTTGAATAGTGAAAATATTTATTTTTTTGATTTTTTATTTTTTTTTTGTCGGTCGTGGGGCCTGAACTCTGGGCCTGGGCGCTGTCCCTCAGCTCTTCAGCTCAAGGCTAGCGCTCTACCACTTGAGCCACAGTGCCACTTCCGGCTTTTTTTCTTTTTGCTTATGTGGTGCTGAGGAATCGAACCCAGGGCCTCATGCATGCAAGGCAAGTGCTCTACCACTGAGCCACCTTCCCAGCCCCTGAATAGTGAAAATATTTGAAAAAGGGAACTTTTTTATTTTTTGTAGTTCTGGGTTAGAACACAGGACTTTTGAGCTTCAGTTCAAGCAGGTACTGTACCACTGACCCACACTTTGCTAAATCCCTAAAAAGTTTTGAATAAAAGCTTTGTATAAAAAACATTACTGGGGGAGCTGAGAAGGTGGCTCAGTGGTAGAACGCTTGCCTTGCATGTATGACGCCCTGGGTTTGATTCCTCAGCACCACATAAGAAAAAAGAAAAAAGC
>NW_012272071.1:0-1496 GCF_000151885.1 Dipodomys ordii
GTGGTAGAGTGCTAGCCTTGAGCTGAAGAGCTGAGGAACAGCGCCCAGGACCAGAGTTCAAGGCCCACGACCACAAAAAAAAAGAATTTTGGGATCCCAGATCAGTCTTACTGAATGAGACACTGTGAATAGAGTTCTGAAATATTTAACATTTCTCCAGGTAACGTTGATGTATGCTCAAGTTTCAGAACCACAAGTGGAGTGACTTCAATTAACCAATCTTTTTTTTATTAATAAGTTTTTGTATTGTGAAAATACCGTACAGAGCGGTTATAATTACAGAACAAAGTAATTAGTACATTTGTACCCTGATTTCTCTTTCTCTTTTTGTACATCAGTAAGCATTCAATGAAAACCCTGTCTGGGCCTGGGCCCCAATCACATGCTCCTGTGAAAATGTTGTAGCATGCAGAGTGGTGTAAGATTGCAAAGTGGAGTAGCATGGTGGTTCCAGAACAAAAGTTGGAGAGCAGACCTCTAAACACTTAACAGCCTCATGGTGTGATCCAAGGAAGGCACCCAATATCTCTAAGTTAAAACATGGCATGTGACAACTACTCAATAATACTTGGTATAAGAGGACATATAAAACAAAAAGAAAAGTGCTATAGGAAGTAGGCCATAGAAGAGAGCAGGTAGTGAGGTAGAAGGGATAGAAGGGAGTCAGAAAAAAATCTGTGTTTAAGTACTGACTCTGGGTTTTAACTTACTTTGGAGCTTGAGCCAGGCATATTCCACTTCAGCCTCAGTTTCCTCAGCTCATACATGAAGGAGAGAGATACTGATTTACATGATAGCCAAGGGTTCTGTTAGCATCTCAATTGTTTTGTATCAAAAGCTACACTATAATACTAAGAAAATGTAGTGACCCAGTTTCTAAAAATACGGGACCATATAAATAAAAAATCTACTGAAGCCTGAGAATGCATCTTATATTCAAGATCATATTCCAGCACCGGGTAAATAACTTCAACTTCTGTAATACTACAGGAGGTGGTTTATTCATTAATGTGTAGAAAACAACCATCTGAAACCACCCAATTAAATACTGTGCTGACCCATGTAGTAAATAGAGCCTTCTATTGTCTGAGTAGTACACGTTAGGATGCTGTTCAGAATAATTGGGAACCATATAAGCTGTTTATAGGTATTGGGAGAGTAGAATTGGGTGGGATTTTCAACAATTCTTAAACACTAAAAGGTAAAAAGTATAATAGCAAAGGGTCAAGGGGAAGCCTAAACACAAATTATCAGGAAGAAATGGGGCAATATAAAGTCAGACCTGCATTCAAATTCTTGCTGCATGATAACATGTAAATTCAGAAATGACTTTTACGATCTGAGTTTCAGATTCATCTATGAAGAGGAGATAATAACACCTGTCTTATAAGGCTACTCTGAAAATTAAATAGAACAGCCAACTATGTAATGGCCTTCCTGTATAAATACACACACACACACACACACACACACACACACACACACACACACACACA
>NW_012272072.1:0-2869 GCF_000151885.1 Dipodomys ordii
GGAGGCATAGAATTCCATTGTGTATATATACCACATTTTCTTGATCCATTCATCTACTGAGGGGCATCTGGGTTGGTTCCATCTTAGCTATGGTAACTAATGCTGCAATAAACATAGTTGTGCTGGTAGCTTTAGTGTGGTCTTGTTTGTGAACATTTGGGTAAATGCCCAAAAGAGATGAAAATATTTTAAAGGACCAGAATTTAGAAGCTTTGCTATTATTAAAAAAACCACCAAATTGCAAAAACAAAACAATGAGGTTTCTCTTCCTTTCTTTTCTTTGCTGGTACTGAGCTTGACTTCAGAGCGGTGTACTTACTCAGCTTGCTTACACACAGATGGCACTCTACCACTTGAACCATGGCTCCAGCTCACCTTTTTGCTGGTCAGTTGCAGGTGCAAACTGGCAAACTTTTCTCTTCAGACTGGCCCTGAACTATGATCCTTTGTATCTCAGTCTCCAGAATAGCTAGAATTACAGGCAGGAGACACCAGTACTCAGTAAGATGTTGCATATAACATTTCCCCTATCATTACTGGAGGACAAAACTACCTTGAAATGCTCTGATTTACAAAAAATAAGTCTTCACGGTCAAACACATCCAAGGTCAAGCATATCTTCCTTCCTGGAGTCCTTCCAAGGGAGCTATAGTCTCCATTCACATATTGAATGATGGGATAAGTTTTTGTGTGAAACCTTCCAGTATGATTTTACCCAGGTCCCTGCCAACTGGATTAAATGAAGATTATTTTTATCTTTGAGTACAAATATTCTGAAGAGCTCACGAACCTCTTCAGAGAAATGCACCTCAATAATTTGCAGGCTTTCACCACATAAGTCAAAACTTGAGACTGGACAGAGTACGTTTACATTAACCCCTTTAATTACCCAATGCATTGTTGGTTTGAAAAAAAAAAACACAACACTAGGACAAGTCTTACCTAAAAACGAAGTCAGATTTGTCTATTTCAGCTCCACATAGAGACTTGTTCAGAATTCCCCCATTTCCAACCACGGCACAGTGATTATAGGGGTACTCCACAAAGGGCTGTGACTAGCGGGGGAAAGGCAGAAACAGACATGACTGGCTTAGGAACAGACTTCTGGCTTAGGAACCACAAACACTAGCAGCTCAATGCCAGAAACTTCACTTTCTAGCCATGCTAAGGAGATGACAAATAATAGAGAAACAGAAACAGTACTTTAAAATACATACACACACACACACACACACACACACACACACACACACACAGCATGCTGATCAACTTAATATAACTGATTATAAAATATCCATTTTATTCCTCTTGAGAGAAATAGATGTCATATAATACAAAACAAAATGTAAAATTGCAAACCATGTTTGTGTAAAAAATGTAATGCATCTTATGTTATGTAACTAAGTAATAAAATGAGAATGGCAAAAAAATCTCATTTTGTGCAGTTCCAACAAATAGGACAATTTTTAGCAGTGGTAAAAGAAAATGGAGAGAGAAAGAGGGGAAGAAAGACAGGGAAAGGAAGAGGGAGGGAGGAAAGCAGGGAGAGAGAGAGAGAGGAAGAGATGGAAGGAAGGAAGGGGGAGAGAGAGAGAGAGGACAGAAGAATTTGAAAGTAGCATTAAGTCTTTTATACCAAGGCACAAAAATTTGCAATTCAGCAAGTATCTCATGCTTTTGAAATAGTTAGACCTTCAGGTTCAGTTAATAGCATTAGATTTACACTTGCCATCTCTGCAAATGCCCGGCCAGGCTGCTTCAGAGAAGGCTACCTATTCTGGAATAACATATTTCAAATTAATTTCTGAGGTCTGAATATATTTTAGGTCCTCCTGAGACTCACCTTTCTCACTCAAAAGTCTGCCTACTTTGCCCCAGTCCTCCATATTCTGAAATGTAACGTTTCCACTCAACAGTGCCTAATTCCTTTCCTAATCACTTTCCTCATAGCAACGTGTCCTTGGACCTACAGAAACGGTGTGAGCTCCTGGCCCATGGTGACCCTGTCCTGATTCATTTATTCTGGTCTCTACAAGTAGAAGTCAAGTCCGCAAGGAAGGAGAGGGTGGTTCTTGGATTGTTTAATTCGTCTTTCAGTCCCTATCTAGCATAATGCAATTCACACAGTTGAGTTTTTGACAATGACTTTTTGGCCTAGTGGATCCCTTGTACCACCTCAGCGGTGCACCGGTGCTGATTCATCCAAGATTACGGAGCTCACTGGGCGATCTTCAGGAATTCTGTGAGCTGGTGGTTGACTCGTTGGTAACATGGACTGCTCATGCTGATGGCTTTTAAATCACTAAAAACTGCCAAGGCAATGCAGTGGTCGTACTCGCTGGACACTATGGTGAAAATGAACTATACAATTTGTGGGTGGGGATGGGAGGGAAAAACTGGGCAAGAACCAGGGGAGGGGGTGTCACTGTTCAAAAAGAAAAGTCCATATTACCTGACTTAGGGAACTGTAACCCCTCTGTCCATCACCTTTATAATAATAATTTTTAAAACTGCAAAAGCTACAAAATCAGGGCACCCTCCTCCCCAATGGTAGTGGATCAGTACCACAGCCAACAGCTCAGGGAAGGAAGATGCGATTCTGAGCAGCCCCAAGGACCAGCAAACCCTTTAGCTGCCCTGCCTTCTCAAGGAGATATCCAACAAGCAAAGAGTCCTTGACTCCAGCACTTTCGTTTGTTGTGTTGCTTTTAACTTTTCTTTTTTTTTTCTTTTTGGGTCCGGTCGTGGGGCCTGAACTCTGGGCCTGGGGGCTGTCCCTCAGCTCTTCAGCTCAAGGCTAGCGCTCTACCACTTGAGCCACAGCGCCACTTCCGGCTTTTTTCTTTTTTCTTATGTGGTGCTGAGGAAT
>NW_012272073.1:0-1605 GCF_000151885.1 Dipodomys ordii
ATTCCTCAGCACCACATAAGCAAAAAGAAAAAAGCCGGAAGTGGCGCTGTGGCTCAAGTGGTAGAGCACTAGCCTTGAGCTGAAGGGCTGAGGGACAGTGCTCAGGCCCAGAGTTCAGGCCCCACAACTGGACCAAAAAAAAAAAAAGAAGGACAGGGAGCAATCCGAGTTTTATTTCTGTTTCTGATTCTATAGTGAGCATTCAGATAGATAGATAGATAGATAGATAGATAGATAGATAGATAGATAGATAGATAGATAGATAGATAGATAGATAGATAGATAGATTTAAATTTTGAAAGTGCCAATATAACCCTTTACATGGATTTTATAATAAAATTGGTTCCCTGACCTAGTAATAGGCAAAGTCACACGAATTTTAAGTGCTTGACTAGAATACAAATATACTTTCCCAAATAGGCAGAACTTATTTCAATTGACTTAGTTGCAAATAAAAGATATAATTTTAGGCTGGATGATGGTTCAAGCCTGTATTTTCAGCTACTCAGGATGCTGGGATCTGAGGGTTGAGATTTGAAGGTCAACACTATTTGTTGACCTTCAGCTTTTAGAATCAACTAAAATAGGAAGCAAATGTTAGTGCTATAAAAATGAGAAATAAATATCATCAGCCCTGACAATGTGAAGGAACACAAACAGAATATAGAAAGTGGAAGGGAGACATAGGCAACTGAGGGAAAGAGGGGGCATGTCTTCCTCCCACAAAACAGGAAATCAACAGTTGTCACCTATAGTTGCCACAGCAAGAAATAAACTTGTTAAGTATGTTCCCTAAAATTACAAATAAAATGTAACAGAAGCAGTGAAGAAAGTGACATAGACAGAGAAGGAAATAAAATTTTAAAAAATTGTGAGCCACATCTCAACTAGTATAGGAGGAAAATCAATTAGAATTATCTATACTTGATGAAACTGTGTTGTAAACCTTTAGGAAAGACAGAAAAATCAACCCTGGAATAGACATATGAATGGGTTAAAAGTTCTTGATCAGAACTACTGAGCAATGGTAGAGTTATTTACTGAACCACTTAAAAAAAAAGTATTCTCACAATAAAAACTTATTTAAAAAAAAAGAGTGCATTCATTGCTTTCAATTCAAGAATTCATTTTTATATGTCTATGCTGGTACTGAAGCTTGAACTCAAGGCTCAAGCTGGCATCTTACCACTTGAGCCACACCTCTACTTCTAGCAATTGTGTGTGTGTGTGTGTGTGTATGTGTGTAATAGATGTGAATTCAGGGACTCATATTCACATCAGGGCCTCTCCCTTAGCTTTCTCAGCTTAAGTACAAAAGGGAACTCTACTGCATAGTTGGTGGGAGTGTAAACTTGTTCAAGCAATTGGAAAGCAGTATGGAGGTTCCTCAAAAGACTACACATAGAGCTCCCCTATGACCCAGCAATCCTCTTTTGGGCATTTACCCAAATGATCACAAACAAGGCAATACTAAAGCCACCAGCACAAATATGCTTATTGCAGCACTATTTACCATACCTAAGATATGGAACCAACCCAGATGCCCCTCAGTAGATGACTGGATCAAGAAAATGTGAGATATATATATATATATATATATATATA
>NW_012272074.1:0-1633 GCF_000151885.1 Dipodomys ordii
TGTACAGAGGGGTTACAATTACATGGGCAGGATAATGCGTACATTTCTTACCAAGCATTGCAGCCTCCTCCTTTGTTTACCCTTCACATCCCTTGAAAACATCGTATTTTGTCTGGGCAAAAGAATCCTGTCTGATCTTTTCTTCAGAGGACCCGTCACTTGACTTATCCTGGAACAAATTAACCTGAATTCTATGACTCTACAAATAGCCATGAAGAGATGATGGGGAACAGAGGCAATCCGTATCTCTGCTCAAAGCCTGCTGCAGTCCCAGGACTTCTGAGAAACTGTCTGCCAACCAACTTTCACAGGATTGGTTTTACTGCCTTGTTTCCCCATTAAAAACACTTCCGTTTAGACTTTTTAAGAAATCTAAATTGCCTCCTTGACTGGGGACTGCACATAATAATGAAGCTAGATTAATCATGTTTCCACTCTCATATTTATTCCTACAACACACATTTGGCCATCCAAGTTAGCTTTATTTAGTTGGGTTGGGGGCGGGGAGTTCGCAGCTTACAATTCAGGACTTGAGCTCTTGCTTAGTTTTTCATGGCTGGCATTCTCCCACAAGATGCACACTCCACTTCTGGATTTTGCTGATTTCTTAAAGAGTCTCAGTAACTTTTCTGCTCAACCTGGTGTCCAACAATGATCCTCAGATCTCAGGCTCCTGAGTTGCTAAGATTACAGATGTGAGCCACAAGTGCCCTGCCTTGCTTTGTAATACAATTTAAATTTTTTGGTCAGTTGTGGGGTTTGAACTCAGGGCCTGGGTGCTGTCCCTGAACTTTTTTGCCCAAGGTTACTACTCTACCACAGTACCACTTCCTTCAGAATGATTTTTATTTCCCCATGAATCCTAGCCAAATCATATAATTGCATTACTTTGACTCAACAGGTAATTAATTACTGATGATCAAACACACAAAAGGCAAAGTCTGCAATGATGTCTGCGCTCTGTGTGCTGCTATCTCTGAACACAGCACTAAGATGCTGTCTGCATTTGCAGTCTTACTCATCAATATTTATTGCATGCTTGCTGTGTGCCTGGTGCTTTACAAGACTTCAAAGTCACAAGAGGTAAAAAAGCTTCCTGTCCTCAAGCTCAGCCTGATCTTGTGGAGGAGACAGAAAAGGATAGAGAAGTGAGTTAAGATGAGAAACCCAGGGCGACAAACGAAACAGAGTGGAGTAGTGCAGACGAGGAGGCAGGCTTCCTACAGGAGCTCACCCGGGAAATGCAGGGATTCGCTAGCTAAGAGCTGAAGTTGAGATGAATGAGAAAAAGAAACAAACCCCACCAGATGAGACCAGAGAAGTGTGTACATCCGAAGCCACTAGGAGAGCTTGGTTAAATGCACATCTGGGTGAAACAGAGTTCAGTCAATTTAGGAATACATTCATCAAAAGTAAGTATCGAGTTAGAAGGGAGGCCATTATTTCCATAGCAAAACAATGTTTTCATGTAGATTTTTGCTGTAGGGGAGTGGAGTGGATGGGATTTTTTTTTCATGAGGGTTAACTAAAGAATCCCAAAACTAGGGCTGGGAAGGTGGCTCAGTGGTAGAGCGCTTGCCTTGCATGCATGAGGCCCTGGGTTCAATTCCTCAGCACCACATAAGCAGAAAAA
>NW_012272075.1:0-1385 GCF_000151885.1 Dipodomys ordii
AGGTGAGCGCTCTACCACTTGAGCTACAGCGCCACTTCCGGTTTTCTGGTGGTTTATTGGAGATAGGAGTCTCATGGTCTCTCCTGCCTGGGCTGGCTTTGAACCGTGATCCTCAGATCTCAGCCTCCTGAGTAGCTAGGATTACAGGCGTGAGCCACCAGCACCCGGCTGACACGGCCCCACCTTGTAACCCCAACCCTAACTGCTGATCTCTCCACCATCGCCTCTTAGGCCTGCAGTTTTCCCCTGCATCAGTGCTGAGGCTTTAATCCCTATCTTTACCCAAATCACTCCTGTGTCCTGGTCACTGTCTCTGGATGTCCTGAAGGCACCTCAATGCAGCAAGTCCAAAATAGAAATGATCGACTTCCCACACGTCTTTCCCCATCTGAGTAAATGGCACGCTCCCCCACAGGGCCTTTGCACTTGCAATTCCCCCTGTTTGGATAGCTCTTCCTCCAAACGCCCCTCACCTCCCTCAGGTGTCTGTGCAGATGTCACCTCAGAGACATCTTCCTTGGCCATCTTCTCTAAAATGGCTCTCTCCCTCCTCCTCTTCCTCCTCTCCTGGCCTCTTACTCAATATAGATTTCCTTCTTTGTCATTATTAACAGAGACAGAAACTCCCCATCTTTTCAGCACAGCAGTCTCCAGGATCTAGACGTTCCTTGGGGGTTGAGACTGAATCTGTTTGACTCACACAGTGCTGGACACTTAATTTCTCAGTAAGTGTTTGTTAAATTAACGAATCTACCTGTACCCAATGCCCTTCTCAAATACTCTTCCCATCTGCCCCAGTTCTTCCTTCCCTTGCCTGCCTGCCTTCCTCTCCTTCCTTCCTTCTTCCCTTCCTCTCTCTTTCTCTCTCTCTCTCTCTCCCCCTCTTTTACTTTCTTTCATTGTCAGTACTGCAGCTTGAACTAAGGGCCTGGGTACTGTCTCTTAGCATTTTCACTCAAGGCTGGCACTCTTATCACTTGAGCCACAGCTCCACTTTTAGCTTTTGGGTGCTTAGTCAAATACAGATCTCATGGACTTTTCTGCCTCGGCTGACTTTGAACTGGGATTCTCAGATCTCAGCCTCTTGAGTAGCTAGGAGTACAGGAGTGAGCCACCCAACTCCCTGACTCCAGTTGTTTCTTTCTTTTTTTGGGGGGAGGGGAGGGTCGGTTGTGAGGCCTGAGCCCTGGGCCTGGGTGCTGTCCCTCAGCTCTTCAGCTCAAGGCTAGCGCTCTACCATTTGAGCCACGGCACCACTTCCAGCTTTTTCTGCTTATGTGGTACTAAGAAATTGAACCCAGGGTGGCTGGGAAGGTGGCTCAGTGGTAGAGCACTTGCCTTGCATGCCTGAGGCCCTGGGTTCGATTCCTCAGCACCACATAAAG
>NW_012272076.1:0-4680 GCF_000151885.1 Dipodomys ordii
CCACTTGAGCCACAGCGCCACTTCCGGCTTTTTTCTTTTTGCTTATGTGGTGCTGAGGAATCAAACCCAGGGCCTCAGGCATGCAAGGCAAGCACCCTACCACTGAGCCACCTTCCCAGCCCCACTTCCTTACTTCTTAGTATGTTTACTTGTAGATTTACCATCTTTAAATCAGATAAAATGGAATTTAAATTAAAAGTGGCAAAAGAGACAAGTAAAATTATGTAATTATTAAGGGATCAATTCAGCAAAAGGAAACAAAAAATGACAACTATATATACACTTGATATTAGAGAACCCAACACATATAACAAATATTAAGCTACCTAATAGTAGAGGACTTTGAAACTTACTTTCTTTTTTTGTGCTGGCAATAGGGCTTGAACTCAGGGTCTTGCACTGTCACTTGGCTTTTTCTCCCATAGTTGGCACTTTACCACTTGAGCTACACTTCCAGTCCTGTTTCTTTTTTCTGGTTAGAGATAAGAAATCTCTCAGATCTGTGTTTCCAGCTTGCTTTCAATCTTGATCCCCAGATCTCAGCCTTCTGAGTGGCCTGAGATAATAGGCATGAACCACTGGCACCTGGCTAAATCTCCACTTCCAGCAATGGATGGATCTCATATTTTCCAGACAGAAATTTAACAAAGAAATGGCAAAGTTAAATTGAATCCAAGACCAACTAGCATCTACAGAACATTCCATCTAAGAGCTACAGAATATACAGTACAACCTTCTCAGCAAAAGGAAAATTCTCCAGGATAGATCATATGACAAGTCACAAAGCAAAGCAAGTCTAAACAAAATTTAATACCAACCTATATTAAATAGCTCACCCACACACAAAAATGTGTGTGTGTGTGTGTGTGTGTGCGCGCGCGCGTGCGCGCGCGTGGGCCCCTGGGCTTGAACCCTGGGCCTGGGTGCTGTCCCTGAGTTTCTTTTGCTCAAGGCTAGCACTCTACCACTTGAGGCAAAGTACCATTTCCAGGTTTTTTTGAATAGTTTATTGGAGATAAGAGTTCCATAGACTTTCCTGCCTGGGCTGACTTTGAAGTGTGATCCTCAGATGTCAGCCTCCTGAGTAGCTAGGATTACAGATGTGAGCTACTGTGCCTGTCTTAAATATAATTCTTAAAATTTATGTTATTGTTATTACAGAGGTGATATAAAAAGGGATTACAATTACACGAGTCATGTAATGAGTATATTTCCTTTGGTGCAGTGTCTTCTGTTCCCTGATTTTCCCCTAGTCCCTCCCTCCCATCTCAACCCATAAATTGTATAGGTCACTTTCATCAATGTCCAGAGAGCTCCACTGCTGCACTTTTCTATCCCCCACCCTCCTGAATACACCATATATAAAGAAGACAGAATCACCAAAATAAATATAAAAGTTTTTGAAAGGAGAAAAACCTTTGAAACTTGAGGCTAGGCAAATTAGTTCTTAAACTTTGAACCAAAGCATGAAAGGAAGTACTGAAATTGAATCTCATCAAAATTAAAAATATTTTCCTTCATGAAATCTCAAGTGTGGACATGCTACAGATTTGGAGAAGCATTTGCAAATCACATATCTGATAAAGGGCTAATAGCTATTTGAGTTAATTTTTAAAATAGCATTAAAATCTATACAGATGTATGCATTTTGGATATAAATTGAATGTGTGATCCAGGAAATGTATAGCTCCATTAAAAGGTTTTTGCTGCTGGGTGCAGGTTGCTAATGTCTGTAATTCTAGCTACTTGAGAGGCTGATATCTGAGAAACATGGTTTGAAGCCAGCCTAGGCAGGAAAGTAGGACTCTGGCTCAAGTGTGAGAACGCTAGCCTTGAACACAAAAGCTCAGGTACAGTGCCCAGGCCCTGAGCTCAAGCTCCTGGCAAAAAAAGAATCTTTATGAAGAGTTTATTTCTATTTTGTTTTGTAGTCCTCCACCACTTAGGTTTTATTACAATCATAAACTATCTTTATTTTTATTTTTTATTTAATTTTTTATTGTAAAGATACTATACAGAGGGTTACAGTTACATGAGCAAGGTAATGAGTATGCTTCCTATTGAGCATTGTTACCTCCTCCATTGTTTTCCCCCTACCATCCCTTCCCTCCCTACCTTCCCCAGGTTCTTTTTTTTTTAATTGTGATTAAGTGATTACATAATTTCCCAAATTTCACAGTATTGTGGAATAATGATGCTCATTTAAAGTCACAAGTTCATTCTAATTTTCCTGGAGCATATTGTCTATCACGGTCTATAACATATAATGGTGTACACATATACACCATACATATAAAATATCTTTAGAACAATTTTAGATTCATAGCAAAATTGAGTACAGAGTTCCAATGTACCCTCAGTTGTCACTCATACATAATTTCCTCCACTTTCCACATCTCCCCTCAGATAGTTTCTAAGGTCTGTAGTTTATCCTAGAGTTTGCTCTTGGTATTACACATTTTATGAGTTTTGAGGAATGCATAATATGTATCCAGCAGAATTGTATAATACAGAACAATTTAATTTCTCTAAAAATCTTCCATGTTCTGTCTGTTTACCTCTCCCTACCTCCTGATCCATGGTAACTGGTAGTGGTCTTTTTACTGACTCCATAGTTTTCACTTTTCCAGAAAGACGTATAATTGCAGTGATATAATGTAAAGTCTTTTTAGATTGGCTCCTTTTACTTAATAATATACATTTAAGATTCTTCTTTCCATAGTTGAATAGTGTATTTATTTCTAAACTTAAACACATTGCATTGTCCATTTGCATCACAATTTACCCATTCACTTACCAAAGGACATCTTGGTTACTTCCAAGTTGGGCAACTATGAAGGAAGTTTTAATAAGCATCAGTATATAGGCTTTTCTGCAGAAACAAGTTTTCAACTTACTTAGGGAAAGCCAAGGAGTGTGATTGCTGGTTTATATGGTAAGAGAAGGTTTAGTTTTGTAAGAAATTGCTAAAGGCTAGAGGTGAGGGAGTTGTTATGTTTTATGATTTGAATATGAAATATCACCACACATGAAAGGTTCTTGTGTTGACTTGTGGACTCAATCATTGAGATGTGATTGGATCTTGAGGGCTCTGACTTAATAGATTCATGAATCCAAAATGGATTTATAATTTAATGGAATTATTGGTAGGTGATAGAAACTTTCAGAGACAGGACCTGGTTGAATGAGCTAGGTCTTTGGGGACAGGTCTTGGAGAACATAGTTTGTCTTGTTCTCTGCTTCCTGGCTTCCATGAGATGAGATGCTCTGCTCTATGACATCCTTCCTAGGATATATAGTCTCATCATTAGGCAGAAACAACAGACTCAGCAAGAATGTACTAAAATCTCAGAAACTTTGGCCAAAACAAATATTTTCTTTTTAAAGTTATTTTTCTCTGGTATTTTGTCTCATTGAGGAAAAATTAACATGGGGTGGGGGAGATATGATGGGAAATTGTAATTAAGAAACCAAAGCCTCAGTTAGGAGGCACTTGGTATTTTGTCCCCACTGTACTGAAGCTTGAACTTAAGAGCCTTGTGCTCATACTGTTTGCTTCCTTGCTCACAGCTGATGCTCAACCACTTGGCCACACAACAACTTTTACTTTTTGCTGGTTAATTGGAGATGGAATTATTTTTTTCTGCTCAGGCTAGCTTTAAACATTGATCTTCTAAGTCTCAGACTTCTGAGTAGCTAGGATTGTAGGTACAAAACATTGGTCTCCAGCTTTTGTTTTGTTTGTGCTTTGAGATATAGAACACAGTATAGTAATTATAGTAACTAGTAATGTATTATACATATTAATATATCTTGAGAGAGTAAGTTTCAAATGTTTATACCAGAAAAAAATAAGTATTTGCACTACTGGATGTATTTAGATTCATTTAATTATTCAGAACCATATACATATATTTTACAATTTTATACATATATGTATATAATTTGTCAATTTATAATCTAAAAAATAAAAATTTAGAAGATGAAACTAGAAAACTAACAAATTGGATGTACCTTACTACATTCCCATCAGAAAGGATGGTATTTCCTGTTGCTTGCCATTCTCATGAGTGACTAGGATTGGAAAGATATTGGATTTGAGAAATTCAATTATCTATGAAGAAGTATCTCATTTGTTTTGTCTGTCTGTCTGTCTGTCTATCTATCTATCTATCTATCTATCTATCTATCTATCTATCTATCTATTTATATGTTGGTCCTATGGCTTGAACTCAGGGCCTTGGTGCTGTCTCTGAGCTTTATTGTTCAAAGCTAGCATTCTACCACTTGAGCCACAGCTCTACTTCTAGCTTTTTTGGTGGTTAATTGGAGATATGAGTTTAATGGACTCCCTTTCCCAGGCCAAATTGCAATATTCATACCTCAGCCTCCTGAGTAACTAGGATTACAGGCAGGACTACTGTTGCCTGGAATCACAATTTTACTTTTGAATTTCCTAATTATATTTGATGTTGACTGCATCTTCATATGCTTATTTGCCATAGGCATATCTTTTTTTTTGGGGGGGGAGGGGGGGTATAGGTCTTGGCTAAAATCCATGGCCACCGGGCTGGGAAGGTAGCTCAGTGGTAGAGCGCTTGTGTTGCATGCATGAGGCCCTGGGTTCGATTCCTCAGCACCACATAAGCAAAAAGAAAAAAGCCGGAAGTGGCGCTGTGG
>NW_012272077.1:0-1136 GCF_000151885.1 Dipodomys ordii
GTGTGGTGTGGTGTGTGTGTGTGTGTGTGGTGTGTGGTGTGTGTGTGTGTGTGTGTGTGTGTGTGTGTGTGTTACAGGGGTTTGAACTCCAGGCCTAGTCATTATCCCTTAGCTTTTTTGCTCAGGGCTGGCTGGTGCTCTACCATTTGCCATTACTCTACTTCCTGCTTTTCTTTTGGTGGTTAACTAGAGCTAAGAGCCTCATGGACTTTTCTGCCCAGTCCAGCTTCAAACTGCAATCCTCAGATTTTAGCCTCCTAAGTAGCTAGGAGTGTGCCAGAACTTGGCACATGAGATATTCTGATACTTGCCATCTTTTGCAAATTTACTTTGGTGGTACTATATAATTTGAATTTAGGGCCTTGTGCTTAACTATGAGGGCACTCTACACATGAGTCATATCCCAGGTCTTTTGTGTAGAGTCTTGCATTTTTCCCAGGCCAGCCTAGACTGTTTTATTTATTTATATTATTTTTTAAATAAGTTTTTTACTGTGAAAATACTGTACAGAGGGGTTACAGTTACATGAGTACATTTCTTATCCAGCATTGTTGCCTCCTCCTTTGTTTTTTCCCCTACCATCCTGACCCTCCTAACCTCTCAACTATACCACTCCCTCACCCCCGCCTAAATAGTAAAGTTTGTTTTTCGACATAACGTCTTGTACATCTCATTGTTGCAATGGGTCAATCTATATCCCTTTTTAAACATTTTGTTTTTTCCCTTCCCTTCCCCAAATTATACCAACATCAAATACAGTGAAAACAGGAGTTATACCATGGGGAACAGACATACAAAGCAACAAAAACAAAAATCACATGGTACCTTACTTTCTTAATAGAGATCCAGAAACACAGCAAATCAAAGAAAGGTTGGACAAATGGGATTTATGAAGCTGCAGAGCTTCTGCATGGCAAAGGACATAGCTAGCAAGATCAATAGAAATTCCACAGATTGGGAGAAGGTCTTCACTAGCCATACTACAGACAAGGGTCTCATATCTAAAATATACCTGGAATTCAAAAAATTAAATCCCCCAACAACTTATCCTCAAAGAAACAACTGCCTCATAAATAAGTGGGCTAAAGACTTAAAGAGAAACTTCTCTGAATAGGAAAGAAGGATGGCCAATAGAC
>NW_012272078.1:0-2470 GCF_000151885.1 Dipodomys ordii
TTTTCTTTTTGCTTATGTGGTGCTGAGGAATCGAACCCAGGGCCTCAGGCATGCAAGGCAAGTGCTCTACCACTGAGCCACCTTCCCAGCCCTGTTTAAAATATTCTTAGAGCCATTTTCCACTGAAATCCCTCCCAGTGATTGACTCACACCCAAAAGATTTCCAGAAATAAGAAAAATCATGCCCTTTCTGTCATTGATGTAATGACATACTCTCATAGTTATGAGTGATGTTTTGTCAGGCACTGAAACCATCCAAGATATCTGAATAGCTGCTTGCATGACTGTGTTGTTGACCAGCCCTTTTCAAGAAGACAATTTCTTGGCAGAAGAGAATAAAAGTTATTGTGTTCCTTTTGGTTTTCCTTCCTTCCTTCCTTCCTTCCTTCCTTCCTTCCTTCCTTCCTTCCTTCCTTCCTTCCTGCCTGCCTGCCTTCCTTCCTGCCTTCTTTCCTTCCCTTCCTTCCTTCCCTTTCTTCCCTTCCTTACCTCCCTTTCTCCCTTCTTTCCTACTCCTTCCCTCCCTCCATCCCTCTGTTCCTTTCTTTGCTTTTTAAAAATGAATGAATGAGTGAATGAATGAATTGTTGTCTGTTGTGGGGCCTTAGGTCTGGCCTGGGTGCTGTTCCTGAGCTCTTTTGCTCAAGACTAGCACTCTACTACTTTGAGCTCCTCTTCTGGTTTTGGACTGGCTATTTAGAGATAAGAGTCTCAAGAGACTTTTCTTCCCTGGTTGTCTTCAAACTGTGATCCTCAGATTTCAGCCTCCTGCATAGTTAAGTTTTTTTTTCTGTCTTCCTAATTGTCACTCTGGAGATTTAATTAAGGATCTAGGGTATGGTATGCACAGTGATCTACCTCTTAAAGCACATCCTTCATCTTGAGTGAACACTATAACCTATATTTTGTATGCCAAGTTCTAGGTGTTCCAATTATTTGAGACAGACTGGTTAAACATTTTTAAATTGTGAAATCAATAAAATAATGTTGAACTAAAAAAAGTCACTGACATATTGAATTGAAATTTCTTTGTTACCTATTTAAAGATAATAAAAATAGATTTAATAAAATTGATATAGAAAAATACTCTACAAAATGGCTTTTTATAAGATATTAGTTTATAATTTATTTTTTTTCTAGAAATGATTCATTTTTAGAAATTGAGCAAGATCTCTACATTTTGTTTTTTTCATATCACACACAGTTTGTAAAACTTATTTTACATAGTTTTGCATTCTCATTAGAGACTCTTTGATCTCTAAGTTTCTTTTAGGTAACAGGAAACCAAATGACTTAGGCTATAGGCTCACATGTGTTCAGTTTGTATTTGCTTTGTTCTCAGGTAAAATTGTCTCTTGGCCTAACAGTTCCAAAAGCTTCACCCTTGGTTGAATTTGAAGTGAGTTTGTACAACACCAGATTGTTTCAGTTAATCAGTGAACTCAATGTTCCACCTGAATACCAGGGACAGTTGCCAAGATAGTCCCCAATTTTTCATGTGGGGGCAGAGTCTATGAAGAGGTCAGATTCCTTCCTTCCTTCCTTCCTTCCTTCCTTCCTTCCTTCCTTTCTGTCTTTCTGTCTTTCTGTCTTTCTTTCTTTCTTTTGGTAGATTTTCTGCCATTGGAAGCACTCTAAAATTATCTTCATTCATCAGGAAATCTATGCTAGTCTTGTAGCTTTAAAAGTATTTTCTGAAATGTCAAATCGGAATCCCTTTGTACAGCTAGAGATAACACAAAATAAATAAAAATTTAAAAACCAACAAAACCAAAAAGCTTTTTCTGGATTTTTAAAAAGAAAAGGTCTTTATATTGTCATTGCGTGCGCACACACACACACACACACACACACACACACACACACACACACACACAATTAAAAAGGGCTGGGCACTGGTTGCTCACATGTATAATCTTAATAGTAGGCTAATATCCGGAGGACAAATATTCAAATGCAACATTAGCAGAAAATCTTTGAGAATTTGTCTCCCAAATAACTAGCAAAAAAGCACAGTTGGAGATATGACTTAAGTGGTAGAGTGGCAGTGGGTTAAACAAATAGATACTCCTAAATTCAACCCCAGAATTCCTCCTCCCCTTAAAAAGTAAATATGTTGAGTAGAAATGAAAAATTAAGATATCCTGGGAAGGAGTTGTACATGTCTGAACAAAAATGAAAAATACTAATCTGGGCTGAAAATATAGTGCACACACACATATATACACAAACACACACACATACCTGAAGAATAATTGCCATTATAAATGCTAAACTAGCTGAAAATAATCCACTACTGTCATTAACAGAAAATTATAAATTCATTCATGATGCATTATTTTCTTTTTTTTGGGGGGGGGGGTCCGGTTGTTGGGCCTGAACTCTGGGCCTGGGCGCTGTCCCTCAGCTCTTCAGCTCAAGGCTAGCACTCTACCACTTGAGCCACAGCACCACTTCCGGCTTTTTTTCT
>NW_012272079.1:0-2865 GCF_000151885.1 Dipodomys ordii
GTTTTCTGGTGGTTTATTGGAGATAGGAGTCTCAAGGTCTCTCCTTCCCGGGCTGGCTTTGAACCGCGATCCTCAGATCTCAGCCTCCTGAGTAGCTAGGATTACAGGCGTGAGCCACCAGCACCCGGCTTTCTGTCCTCCTTTCTCTTAATGTGTATTATTTTTTAGATTTTTATTTTAGTGTCAGAACTGGGGTTTGAACTCAGAGCCTTAATCTTGTTTGGCCTGCTTACACTTGGCTTGTTATATACTTTCACAAATGTGAGCCACATTTATAACAACTGAGTTTTAATTCACAGTGCATAGCATTTATCTAAAGCAGGACAAAGTTGAAAGTTTTAATTATCTTGATATTTTCAATGTGCCAAAGATATCAAATAAAAATCAAATCAGATGTTATACTGTCTAGCACTCCTCCTGAGTTTTAGTTTTCTTTTCAGTTTTAATATTCAACATTCAGAAGAAACTATCTATAATTACCTGTAATTGTTCCCTCTGGGGTCCATATAACTCAGAGATACCAAGATGAATTTCAATTAAGAGCAGAGTTGGGCATTGGTGGATCATGCCTACAATCCAAAAAAGCACCAAAAGAACTAGAAGTGGATCCATGACAAGTGCTAGAGCACTAGCCTTGAGCAAATGTTCAGAGACAGAGCTCAGAACCTGTGTTAAAGCCTCAGGACCCTAACAACAACAACAACAACAACAAAAAGAAGAGCAGAGTTGGTGGAAGGCGTATCAGGGGAGGAGTTCTGCTCCATAGTACAGGAAGGGTGTGTGTATTGGTCCTGGGGCTTGAACTCTGGGCCTGGGCGCTGTCCCTTAGCTTTTTGACCAAGGCTAGCACTCTACAACTTAAGTCTCAACTCCATTTCTTATATTTTTGGGGGAGGAGGGGGGTGGCGGGTAGTTAACTGTAGATAAGAGTTTCATAGACTTTCCTGCTTGAGCTGGCTTCCAACCTTGATCCTCAGATCTCAGCCTGCTGAGTAGTTAGGAATACAGATGTGAGACACCGGCAGCCCACTTCCAAGAAGAGATTTCAAAATAAACCCTTTCCAAATCTGCCAAGAACTTGAAGAGATACATTTAAAACATTGCAAAGCAGAACCGATGGATTTAATTCAACAGGCTTAAGTCATCAGTAAGTTTTTGGTGAAAACTGGTAAGTATTAACAAATATAGATTAAAGTTTGGCAAAGTAATAAGGACTTGGTAAAGTAAGTATGAAGATTTCTAGCCAGGTATCAAAGTATCAGGGTACCAAGTGCTCACCTTTCTAGCTACTTAACAGGCTGAAATCTGAGGATCTGGATTCAAAGCCAGCCCAGACAGGAAAGTCTGTCAGTTTCTTATTTCCAATCAACCAGCTAAAAATCAGAAGTACATGCACACACACAACTTCTTACTATATTATCTCTGGATTGCCCGAACTCACAATCTTCCTGCCTCAGACTCCTAAATGCTGGGAATGTAAGTGTGTATCACAATGTCTGCCTGGAAGGCTCAATCTTTAAGCCCAAAGGAGCCAGTTTTCCAACTGCTATAAAAAAGTCCTTCTGTGTTCCACAACTTTGATAGTCCTGCCTTAGCTCCTAAGTGCTGATATTCCAGGTTTATGCCCATGATGACCAGTTTGTAACGTGTTTTATGAATCTGCTGTTGTTAGATGTTTGTCTTTCTCCTAGGACATGAAAGAACTTGGCTTCATTCTCCATTTGAGGGCTGCATAATTTCCTTCACGATATAAATATGCGAAAGTTATACTGCTAGATCCCAGAGTTTATTCATTTCAAAACAACTCGAATGTATTAAGGATTAGGTATTTTATAAACAAATTTTAACAAGTAATAAACATTCAGAAAAGCAAACAGCCCATTTCCTCATATCCTCAGCCACACTGTATTTTATAAAATTTGGGAATCTCTGCCAATTTGATGTGAAAACTAGTGTCCTAGTACAGTCTTGACTTGTGCTCTATTATGTTTTGGCTTGTTTCTCCTATTATGAATTAGATTGGAAAGTATTTTCACATATCTGAAAGTCCTTTGTAGTTTGTAAATTGTTTAGAGCATATATAATGTTGATATCTGCTAAATTTTCTTTCACTCAAGCTGTATTTTAAGTAATACACTACCTAATCTCTTTATCTTTCTATTATACACTGGGTAGTATCAGTAGTATACATGCTTGTCATCTACTGATCAAACCCAGAATGCCTTGGTTCTTTTTCTTGATTACTTGCGAGTTTTGTTATTATATTTATTGGCCCTTAGTACTTCTAAATCCAGCTGGGGATAAAACTTTGTGCTAGAATGCTTGCCAGTCATGTGCAAGATTTTGGGTTCAATCCTTAGCTCTGCAAAAACAAAAAACAAACAAAAAACCCAGAAAGCCAGAAAGCTGATTCCATGAATACTCATTGCCATTCCAGTTAACTGTAGAATGAGAATTCAAAACCACAATTTCTTTTCTTCTTCTTCTTCTTTTTTTTTTTTTATCAGTGCTGGATCAGGGCTTGAACTCAGGGCCTAGATGCTGTCCCTTTTCCCCTCAAGGCTGCCACTCTATACCACTTCAGTCACAGCTCCACTTCTGCTTTTTTTTTTTTTCTGGTTAATTGGAGATGATAAAAGAAGCTCACAGATTTTCCTGTCTAGGCTGGCTTTGAACTATAATTCTCAGGTCTCAGCTTCCTGAATAGCTAGGCTTACAGGTGTTGTAAGCCACTGGCATTCAGCTTCTACAGTTTTTCTTTTTGTAACTTTTTTTTTGGCTCAGTCATGGTGCCTGAACTCTGGGCCTGGGTGCTGTCCCTCAGCTCTTCAGCTCAAGGCTAGCACTCTACCACTTGAGCCACAG
>NW_012272080.1:0-1223 GCF_000151885.1 Dipodomys ordii
CCACTTCCGGCTTTTTTCTTTTTGCTTATGTGGTGCTGAGGAATCGAACCCAGGGCCTCAGGCATGCAAGGCAAGCACTCCACCACTGAACCACCTTCCCAGCCCCTGGATGCATATTTCTTAATGCCAGAAGAATGCATGCCAAACTTAAAGCCATCCTTATACAGAGGGAGAATTTGCATTTGTTTCAGTGCTTACAGGGATTTAGCTTGTTCCATGTTGCAATGATTATTTCAAAGAACTATATACTTAAACACCAGATAATTCACTTTTATGCCCTAAATATAAACCTAAAAGCAAATATGTCAATACTGGTTGCAGAAATATGGATGATCATTCATTTTTCCTTTCTCTTTTTTTTTTGTATATTAAAGAAAGTACAACCTCATAGGTCAAATGCTTTGATAAATGCATACAGGAGTGTGCCTAGAGGGCATGTCTTGGGTTAGGGCTAGACTTGCAAAGCCATGGCTAGACCAGGCTCCCCAAGCCTTTCTGTTCTAACTCCACCTTGGGCTAGGGCTTGGGGGAGATTTCAGAACACCCAGAGCAGTCACAGGTTCTGAGCTAGAGTTACCCTGAGCATGATGTTGCTGGTACCTGTACCTTAGCTTCTTGAAATCCTTAGTGTGCCTAAAACATGGTGTTCTGGTTGATGCCCACTAGGGTAACACAAAATGACAGCCCATCCTTACTGTGTACAAATTGGATGCACATAGCTCTGAAAACTAAGTGTGCCACCATGACAGCCAGGACATAGTGAATCCCCATCTAGCTCAAAGCAGGGAATGAACTCTGCTCTGGGTTTCTGCTGGGGGGAGAGGGGAGGGAGGAGGAAGGGGAGGGAGGAGGAAGGGGTGGTGCTGCCCTCTTGGGGAGCAGCTAGGTCAAGATTTCAAGCTTTGCAGTCACTCAGACCTAGGCTCAAAATGCCAATGACTAAGACTAGGGGAAAGTATACAACCTCTCTGATTTTCTGTTTCCTCTTTTATGAGATGGAGACACAGAGGTATAGGGAGGCCAGAATGGAACCATATTGAGTGCAGGAATCATCAACAAGTAGTGGGGTGGAGACTAGGAAGAAGTGTCTTTTTTGTTGTTGTTGTTTTTGTCAGTTGTGGGGGGCTGAACTCTGGGCCTGGGCACTGTCCCTCAGCTCTTCAGCTCAAGGCTAGCGCTCTACCACTTGAGCCACAGTGCCACTTCCGGCTTTTTTCTTTTTG
>NW_012272081.1:0-2462 GCF_000151885.1 Dipodomys ordii
AACTCTGGGTCTGGGCGCTGTCCCTCAGCTCTTCAGCTCAAGGCTAGCGCTCTACCACTTGAGCCACAGCGCCACTTCCGGCTTTTTTTTCTGATTATGTGGTGCTGAGGAATCGAACCCAGGGCCTCAGGCATGCAAGGCAAGCGCTCTACCACTGAGCCACCTTCCCAGCCCAAGATGATTATATTTTAATGCAGTGTGTAAATGAGTCTTTTGTGTTAGGCAGCAAAAGAACTAGGGTTCGTTATTGTGGAAAAACTAGATCAGCAGCTGATAAGTTTTAATCTGACTCTGCAGGGCATAGATTTCATCAGGCCAGATTTCATCAAAGCTGCTTTAAAACCTAGCCCAGCTTCCCTCCCTTACTCTTAATTTTTCTCACTTCCCTTTCTCTACTTCCTTGATGCCCGCAGTATTGAGATGGATTCATTCCTTTTGTAGAACTGTATAAGGAACAATTTTCTATCTGCTTTTTCTACTCTACATATTCTAGAGGTGAGCAGGTAGAAAAGGAAACAAGCAGCTTGGAAAAAATACAGATAATCTATTCCCAAGTAGCTGGAAGGCAAATGAAACTCCTTAAACAGAACTCTGACTGAAATTTGCAAAGCACTAGAGTGAAAGAGAGGGTTTCTGAGACTAGGAAATGTACAGGATGAACCTCCTTTCCAAACTTCTTCCCTTCCTTTCATCCAGATCATCAGATCTTCTTACTTAGGACACCACTATATAGAGAACAAAACCTCATCTGTAAGCTTTTGCACCTATTGAAACCTGGGAGCCATAGGATCCCAGCTGCAATGCAGTTAGCAGCACAAATAAACAGGGTGGGTCTCCACCCTTTGACTATGCTTGCTGCTTCCCAGGTGCCACCTGGTGGTGGTAAGCAGTAAATGGGTAACAGGAAGGGATGGTCTTTCCTTAGAGGAAGTATATTACAGGGTGGGGCTGAAGTGAGGGGAGAGAGTACCTTTATTTCCTGAACTTGTAATCTTAGATTTTTTTTTTTTTGCCTCCCAGGAGATGCAGAGGGTTATTCTGATTTTAGCATACTTTATAAAGAAAATGGTAGGGCCAACAGGGTAAGGAAAAGTCCTTCAGTTATTGCCACATAGTATTCCCAGTGTTGGATGTCTCTATTTGATCTTTCCTTCCTTCTTTTTTTTTTTTTTTTGGTCCGTCTTGGGGTTTGAACTCAGGGCCTGGGCACTTCCTGTAAGCTTTTTTTGCTCATGATTATGAGCAACAGCTCCACTTCCAGTTTTTAGGTAGTTAATTGGAGATTAAATCTCATGGCCTTTCCTACCCAGGTTGGCTTTAAAAGACCATCCTCAGATCTCAGACTCCTGAGTAGTTAGGATTACAGCTCTGAGCCACCAGCATCCCAGCTCTATCAAGAATATGCCAAGAATACTCCTGGCCCCATTTCTTACGAGTTATAAAATCCTGGGCAGATAAGTGTTTTGTGTGTGTGTGTGTGTGTGTGTGTGTACACTGGTACTTGGGCTTGAACTCAGGGCCAGTGTGTTTACCCCTAGCTTTTTTTTTGTGGGTCGTGGTGTGTGTGTGTGTGTGTGTGTGTACTTGGGCTTGAACTCTGGGCTTGGGCACTGTTTGTGTGCTCTTCAGCTCAAGGCAAGCGCTCTACCACTTGAGCCACAGTGCCACTTCCAGTTTTCTAGTGGTTTATTGGAGATAAGAGTCCCACGGACTTTCCTGCTGGGGCTGGCTTTGAACCACGATCCTCAGATCTCAGCCCCGAGTAAGTAGGATTACAGGCATGAGCCACTGGCACCTGGCTCTTTCCTTCCTTCCTTCCTTCCTTTTCTTTCTTCATGACATTTGCTCTGCCACTTGAGCCACAGCTCCTTTTTCAACCTCTTGGTGGTTGACTGGAGATGAGGGTCTCAGAGACTTTCCTTAGATCTTAGTCTCTTGAATATTAGGATTTAGGCATGAGACACAAGTACTTGCTTTTTCTCTGTAAAATGGGTACAATACTACCCACTGAATTAATAAAATGCATGCAAAGTGCCTAGCATAGTGCTTTGGCTGCATTAAGTCTCAATAAATGTTAATGATCATTCTAGAACTTTTTTTTTGGTCGGTTGTGGGGTTTGAACTCTGGGCTTGGGCACTGTCCCTGCCCTCTTCAGCTCAAGGTGAGCGCTCTATCACTTGAGCCACAGCACCATTTCTGGTTTTCTAGTGGTTTTTTGGAGATAAGAGTCTCTCGGACTTTCCTGCCCGGGTGGGCTTTGAACCAAGATGCTCATATCTCAGCCTCCTCAGTAGCTGGGATTACAGGTGTGAGCCACCAGCGCCCGCTTAGAACTCTATATTTTGGGTAGCAAGGACTTCCCTTCTTTGAGCAGTTCCTCCTCCCCACACCTCTCTTTTTCTTTTTGCTGAGGACTGAAACCAGAGCATGTACTGTATGTCCTCAGTCTTTTTTTTTTTTT
>NW_012272082.1:0-2342 GCF_000151885.1 Dipodomys ordii
GGACTTTCCTGCCTGGGCTGGCTTTGAACTTTAAACTTCAGATCTCAGCCTCCTGAGTAGCTAGGATTACAGGTGTGAGCCACCAGTGTCCAGTGTGCACACTTTATTCTTAATTAATTTATTTCTGACTGATACTGGGCCTGAACTTCGTGCCTCCCATTCTTGTTTGGCTTTCCTGCTTACAGATGGAGCTCTTAACACTTGAGCCGTGACTCCAGCCCTTCCTTTTGCTGGCTTATTGGCGATGGAGTCTCAAATACTTTTGGTTCTAGGCTGGCTTTGAACTAAGATCCTCAGGGTTTCAGCCTCCTGAATAACTGGGATTATAGGCATAAGCTACTGGCACCTGGCTAACTCAATCAGAGGCAGCAGGAAATTATTATGACTTGTTGGCTTTGTGCCAGGCACCTTGCAGCTGCTGCCAATTCCTCATTTCTGCCCCATAGGAGTTTATAGTGCAGTGGGAAAGCCAGGCATTGTTCAAACACATTTTGTATAAAGGGGCTGGCTGTGTGAGAGAGGAGATGTCTGTGTAAGCTCATGCCAGGAGGAAGTGCCCTCATGAGATATGGAGGGACGCTTTCCTTCTGAGGTTGCAGTAATTACCTTGCACACAGAGGGATCCTCCCGTTTCAAAACTATTTCTTTTTAGGCTAGATTTCCAAAAGGGTAGATCCTGGGTTAGAGGCTGGAGCACATAGGCTGTGACCCTGGTCACATCTTTTGTTAACCTTCTTGATATGGTCCTCAAGTCTGTATTACTGGGGAACTTGTTAGCAATGTAAATCATCCAGACCCACCTCAGACCTGCTGAAGCAGAAACCCTAGGGCCAACCCTGCATCCTCAGCTAACAAATGTTCCAAGGACTCTGAGGGTGTGAAGTCTTTGAGAACCGGGGCTCTGTTTCCATTCTGGCTTCACAGGCCTTGGCAACGTGGTATCAGAGGATTGTGGGAAGGGCTCCTCCCAGAGCCCTGGAACAGTTGCTAAACTCAGAGAGATCTTGCCATGGCCTCTCTTCTGAGGGTTCCATTGGATACAGGGGAGAACTGAGCTCTCCAGCTGATGAGTGGGGATGTGACATTCGAGTGACCTTTGTCCTAGTCTTTCTTGGGTGTCAGGAAGCCAGCCTGTTGTTTTCCAGTTTCCTCAAAGATAGAGAGGCCAGGTGAGTGTGAGGAAAGAGCTTCCTTCCCTCAGGAATCAGCCATGGTTAAGTAACAGCCAACAATGACCAAAGGTATCAGCTTGCCATCTTGGATTCCACAGCGAAGAATCAACTTTGTCCTTGTGAATAAGTGAGTCGTGTAAAAGCTTATTGGTGCCAGGCGCCAGTGGCTCACACCTGTAATCCTACCTACTAAGGAGACTGAGATCTGAGGATTGTGATTTGAAGCCAGGCCAGGCAGGAAAGTCTGTGAGACTCTTATCTCCAGTGAACCACAAGAAAACCACAAGTGGCGCTGTGGCTCGAGTGGTAGAGTGCTCACCTTAAGCTGAAGAGCTCAGGAACAGTGCTCAGGCCCAGAGTTCAAGCTCCACAACTGACCTAAAAAAAGCTCACTGGTGTAAAACATGTAAAAACGTCCCCTTTCCCGGGAGGGCAATATGTCTCAAGAGTTCCTTGGAAGACCCAGCTTTGTGTCCCCTGTACAATCTAGGCCTTGATTTCCCCGAGTTTCCAAAGGCTCCTGTCAGGTGGTTCTTGGACCTGGCTCATGAGCCTCTATCCCTTTGTGTCCCCACAGACGACTAAGCTACCGGAGAGCCACGGGTACCCTGCCAAGCCCTCAGAACCTCAAGAAGCCCCCTTGTAAGTAGATTGACAGAGATGACACTTCAGGGAGTGGTTAGAAAGAAGCTGACACGAAGGCTGGAGGGGACACCAGGGATCCTTGTGAGCTTATGGATGACCGGGGGATGGGAGAGATATGAGTAGAGAAAATGGGTTGGGTGGGGGCACTTGTTTTCTCAAACATCTTCTGTGTTGGTGTCTGTAGATTATACACCTCTCCAAACCAGTATGTGTATGTGTTTGGGAAAGGGGTCTGACGCTTTCATTAGCTTCCAAGTGGCTCTGATTCTGAAAACAAAGACCACAGATGTGGGATGGGCAGAGACTGTGCTCTGAGTGATCATGGGCCTCTGAGATAGGGTTTGCAAAATGTAGCCTGCTTGGTTAAATTTGAGTTTGAGATAAACTTTTCTTCCTTCCTTCCTTTCTGCCTGCCTGCCTGCCTGCCTGCCTGCCTGCCTTCCTTCCTTCCTTCCTTCCTTCCTTCCTTCCTTCCTTCCTTCCTTCCTTCCTTCCTTCCATCCTTCCTTCCTTCCTCCTTCTCTT
>NW_012272083.1:0-1269 GCF_000151885.1 Dipodomys ordii
CTGGGCGCTGTCCCTCAGCTCTTCAGCTCAAGGCTAGCGCTCTACCACTTGAGCCACAGCGCCACTTCCGGCTTTTTTCTTTTTGCTTATGTGGTGCTAAGGAATCGAACCCAGGGCCTCGAGCATGCAAGGCAAGTGCTCTACCACTGAGCCACCTTCCCAGCCCCCTAGCTTGTTTTAAAATGACATTCTGGCTGGGCCCCAGTGGCTCACGCCTGTAATCCTTGCTACTCAGGAGGCTGAGATCTGAGGATCACGATTCAAAGCCAGCCAGGGCAGGAAAGTCCATGAGACTTTATCTGCAAATAACCACAAAAAAGCTGGAAGTAGAGTTGTGGCTCAAGTGATAGAACACTAGCTGTGAACACAAAAGCTCAGGGACAGCACCCAAGCTCTGGGTTCAAGCCCCAATACCAACGCACACACACACACACACACACACACACACACACACACACACAGATATTCTGCCAATGCTTTGTGGTTTATATGTTAAAAAAAAAATTTGCAGAAATTCCTGTAACCTTCCTTCCTTCCTACAATTTAGGACTACTTCAGATTGTTCTTCATTCCTTCCTTACTAGAAATCTTTTTCTATTCAATCTATCTTTCTTTATATTAAAGGAATGTCTATAAAAATTAATAAATACCTCTATATAAGGACCAAAATTCTTGACTCCTAGAAATTCACTGCTGACAAAATATAATGTGAATGCATCAAGGCTTATATGCAAAGATACTCATCAAGTATCTTAGATGCCATGGGCTCTCTGCTGGCTATTAACTGTTACAGTCATAAGTAGAACAGCAGTAGCATGCAGTTATCTGAATTACTGCACTATGTGTACAGCCTCCTCGAAAACTGTACTTCACCAATGCAAAAACAAAAACAAAAGAAGACATCTTTCAGGTGTTACTCAAATTTCCCAGTTGGGGAACTGCAAAGATGATATAAGAATGTAGTCATTTCTAAACTCTGTCGATTTTTTTTCACTTTTGATCTAGCTCTATTGCTTCACCTTCTATAACACAGAAAATATATTGAGTCAACCACTGGTGGTTCTCAACTATAATCCTAGCTCATCAGGAGATCTGAGGATCCTGAATCCCCAACCCAGGCAGAAAATCTGAGAGACTCTTATCTCCAAATAGCCAGCAAAAGCAAGATCAACAGAAAGCCCACGGATTGGGAGAAGATCTTCACTAGCCATACAACAGACAAGGGTCTCATATCTAAAATATACTTGGAACTCAAAAAATTAAATCCCC
>NW_012272084.1:0-3141 GCF_000151885.1 Dipodomys ordii
CCTTCCTTCCTTCCTTCCTTCCTTCCTTCCTTCCTTCCTTCCTTCCTCTTGATTAGTTGTAGGGCTTGAATTCAGTGCCACTGTCTCAAAGCTTTTTCACTCAAAGCTAGTGCTTTACCACTTTGAGCCACCATGCCACTTTTGATTTTCTGGTGGCTAATTGGAGATAAGAGTCTCACAGACTTTCCTGCCCAAGCTGGCTTTGAGACATGATCCTCAGATCTCAGCCTCCTGAGTAGCTAGGATTGTAGGCATTAACTACCAGCACCCAGCTTAGATTTAAATTTCTTAAAATGTCTTTTTAAAAATATCAAATAGCAAAAGAGCTATGCCAAAAAAATAAGGCTTAAGACATTAAGCAATAAGGCTTAAGACATTTAGGCATAAGGCTTAAGACTTTGAGGCATAGTAGTTATTAGTTAGTTGAGCCTGCTGCCTAACGGGCCTCAGGGATCCTCAGTTCAAGACCAACATGGGTTATACAAGTAGTTTAAGGCCTTTCAGGGAAATTAGCAATATTCTGTCTCAAAGGAAAACAGGCAGGGGAGGATAGAGATATAGCTCAATGGTAAACATGTGCAAGGCCATGAAGAAAAAGAATTGGCAAAAGGTGGACTTGCTTACATGGTTTATTCTTTTCTGGAAAAAAAAGTCCACATTAAGCCAGGCATAGTGATACATGCCTATAATGGCAACATTAGAAGTAACAGGAAGATCAAGACTTTGAGCTAGCCTGAGCAAAATTAGCCAGACTTTATCTAAAAAAACAAAAACAAAACAACAAAAACAAACACAAAAACCTACACACCACAAAAAAACTTCCTTGGTTACAGAGAAAGGGTCTTTTTTTACACCACAAAGTGAGTAGATTTTGCCAACAACATGTTTGTTCACTTTAAAAGTTCAAGTATTTTTAAAATAAAATATGATCTTCTTTTCATATTTAAATTAAAATACAATTATAGATATATTCCTAGGTTGGATAAAATAGATCCAGAATTTTATCTGTGGCTTCTCTTCTTCCTCTTTCCCTCTTCTTTTCTCTTCTTCCCTTGCATTTCCTTTACTGCTTATATTTGAGGTTTGTTCATTTACCTGTCCTAGACAACAAGTATTTTCTCATTGTTCAACTCTAACTACTTCATGTGTTGAATTTTGCTCTATATTCAAATCTCATATTTGTTGTGACAAAAACTCTGAACCACACAGACATTTAACACCCCTCTCTTGACAGAGTTGAGAGGAGTAATAGATGACTTCATCTAACAGTCATATTCCAGCTGAGAAGACACAGACTCAGAGAAAGAACATGACCTTTTCAAGCATGAAGAGCCAGTTCAAGGCAGAGCTGGAACTTGGACTTCCAATGCATTAATGAGTCCGTGTGCAACCTGTGATTTGGGAAGAAACTCAGCTTCTTTGAAATGGTTCCCAGAGGCTCAACAGATTTCTCATGTACTGCTCTGAGAGTTAGAGTCCATTCTGTATTTATGGACAGAGGAAACCTACAGATAATCAGATACAACACCCTCTTTTCTATGGCCTGAATGGGTCCCTCAAAACTCATCTATTGGAGATTTAATCTCCAATGTAATTTTAGCAGGTTTGTTGTTGGTGGTGGTGGTCTTGGTGCCTGAACTCTGGGCCTGGGCATGTCCCTCAACTCTTCAGCTCAAGGCTAACTCTCTACCATTTGAGCCACAGTGCCACTTTGGCTTTTTCTGCTTATGTGGTGCTGAGGAATCAAACAGAGTCTCATGTATGCAAGGCAAGCACTCTACCACTGAGCCACCTTCCCAGTCCCATTGTATTTTTGGTCATGAGGACTCTATCTTAATGAATAGATTAATACCATTATAAAAAGGCTCCTCAGAGGAAGTCGGGCTCCTTTCTTCTCTTTTGTCTTTTCTGTCATGTGAAGTTACAGTGCTCCTCCACCTCGGTAGGTACAGCATCAAAGCACCATCTTGGAAGCAAACAGTAGCCCTTGGCCAACAGCTAACCTGCTTTTGCCTTGATCCTGGACTTAGCAGCCTCCAAAGTTGCAAGAAATACATTTCTATTGGGATATTATGTTATAGTAGCACAAATGGATTAGGATACTCTTTTTACAGAGAAGACAGAAACAAAGAAAAAAGGGGGGGCTGCCCAGTGTATTGGCTGGAGAAGGGCAGAGAAAGGTCAAGAATTCCATTGTGTTGACTTTCAGACCCACATTTTCTCTGCCGATGCTCATTCTTATTCCTTAAAGCCTCCATTTCAAGAACCCATCTCTTAACAGTCACATATACTGAAAGGAATTCTACTTCGCAACACCTGGAAGAGTCTCATGTGGAATGTATCCAGACCAGGGAGGAATCATGCTTTTAGCTTTCCTCTGGATGGTCAGTTGAGGTCAGTGTGTAGTAGGGGTGAGGTGTGGAAAGCTCACCGGTTCTGCTTCAGCAAGCACTCTCTCCTTTTGTCCTCAGGCAGTGCTATGGTTACTGAATTCTTGGTGAAATGGGAACCCTAAAGAAGGAAGGGATCCAAACCAGGAATTTAGATCCTAGTGAAGCAATACCAACCCAGCCAATCTCCAGGTCATCATTTGCGCAGCGGTTGTGGGAGCAACTTGCCCTTCACAGGCTTGAAGTGAACACGTGACTGAAGGTTCAATGACCAGACTATGTGGTGGGTGTGGCGTTGAATAAATGTGCATTTGTGGATGACAATGCCGTGTAAATGATAAAACGTACAAAAGGGAGAAAATTACAAAAACAGTTACAAAAAGAGACCTAGAATTCTTTTATTATCCTGTTCTCTCTCCTGTATCATGAATTAAACACAGAGAAAATATTAGGCCAGATCTCTAACATCTACCTTTAGTCTTCACCCTGGCTTGTGTGATAAAAATCACCTGGGAGCTGTCAAAATAATATTATACCCAACTTTCAACCCCCAAGTTTTTGATTCACTTGATCAGGGATGGAGGTCTGGACATCATTCTTTTTAAATTCCCTAGATGTCTAACACGCAACTATGGTAGAGAATTAACTCACTTACATTTTTTTTTTGTCGGTCGTGGGGCTTGAACTCTGGGCCTGGGTGCTGTCCCTCAGCTCTTCAGCTCAAGGCGAGCGCTCTACCACTTGAGCTACA
>NW_012272085.1:0-2924 GCF_000151885.1 Dipodomys ordii
CTGAGTTCGATTCCTCAGCACCACATAAGCAAAAAGAAAAAAGCCAGAAGTGGTGCTGTGGCTCAAGTGGTAGAGCGCTAGCCTTGAGCTGAATAGCTGAGGGACAGCGCCCAGGCCCAGAGTTCAGGCCCCACGACCGGACCCAAAAAAAAAAAGAAATTCTGAGTGAGCCTAACAAAGGAGAAACAAAGCAGATTACAATAAACAGACAGCTATTGATTATCTAGTGGTCTTTTGTACTTTCAACTTTACCCCAAACAAAATGACATGGCTTTGTCAGAGAGAAGCTGAGAATATGAGGACACAGAAAGAAATGTACAATGGCCTCTTTTCCTGCAGATTAATGAATTTATTTGCTTTCCTAAGAAGGAAAGGTTGGTGGTTTATTGGATGAGTTACTTAGTGTTAGCTATTCTCAGTAGCTAAGTTCCAGACATCAGTTGGTAAGCCAGCTGTTTGTTACCCAGTGAAGGAGCTAAAGTTGAACTATGTTGATAAAGTGTAAGGGCAGCTGCAGATTCTAATGAATTATTGAATATTCTGAATTGTATAAGAAACTGTTAGTTCAGGTCTGTGAGATTAAAGACAGTGTTTCATGTATACCCTAGAATCCAGATGACATTAAGATTTCTATTTATTTGAGTACATGAAGTTAACATGCTAACAAGCTATCCATTGGGACAGAAACACTGGTCAAGCAGATGTGAATGAGAAAAAGAATCACCACGTGGAAGTGGTGCTGTGGCTCAAGAGTAGAGCGCTCACCTTGAGCTGAAGAGCTGAGGGACAGTGCCCAAGTCCAGCGTTCAAGCCCCATGACTGACAAAAAAAAATCACCACATTATTCATTGTAAGGGGAAAATACTATATGTAAAGCCAGTGTTTTCCTAAGGTTTTGGTTGTTACGGGTGGTCGGAGAACAAGTGTGTGAGAAAACATGGTATTGTATAATTCATAGATAAATCCCAGTATTTCTGTTTGTTTGGTTTCAATTCACTGAGTTGTCTGATTATAATTGAGTTGTTCATATTGTTTGCTTGAAATGTTTTGAGGCAAATGAAATCTTTGAAGAATTCAATTATACTGAAACAATAGCCACATGACACAGTAAAGTTATTGCTGAAACTAACAAAGGGCACTGAGGGAAAACACCATTGGTAGTTAGTCGTCTCCATACTATTGCGTGGAACCAAATATTTAAATTAATTTCCAAAGCAAACAGACTGAACTTTTGTAATCATGGAGGCAAGCATTTTATCTTTTAAAGTAATATGATAAAAATGCTTTTTAATGGGGTGAGCTGATTTTAAAAAAATGATAATAACAAAAGTCTACAATTAATTTACATCATGATGACTTGCTAGTCAGACTTCTTTAAGGAAAATTTGGAATGCTACTGTGATAATTTTGAGTTTAAAATGAGATTTATGAAATAGAAAAATTTCATCAGAAACTAATACTCATTTAAAGTAGAAACATAAACATGATTAAGTATCTTCATATTAAAATGCACTGCCTCATAAATAATATTGCTATCAAAAACACTTGAGACTCCCTAGGGACTTATAAAAGAAAGAAAAAAAAACATATCTTACTTAGGAAATGAACCAATATCTGGAGCAGTTGCTTAGGGAACCCTCATTTCTATTCCCTACTTTACTATTAATTCTGTAGCTCTGAGTAACTAACCTTCCAAAAATCTCTCCCTCATTTGGGTAAGGAATGAGTAATATTTTCCAGCTACATCAATAAAAGGCTGCCCTGGTGTATGACAAAGTTTATTTAGTACATTAGGCTCTGGGGTAGGAAGACAAGCACTACAATATGAGCACATGCTCTCATCACCGAACCTCTAGTTTTTAAATGCTTACTTAACCATAGTTATTCTGGGGCTGTGGTGTGCGCTAGAGACAAATGATGCAACCTTCCTGATTGACCAAAGTCCCTCTGAAAAGCAGATTCCAGTTCTTACTCCATTCAAGTCTTTGCTGTGTATGGTAGTCGGCATGGAGGAATAGTCAGAAGCTGTCTAGTGAGGCCAGGAATGTTTTGAATGATCTCAGATGTGAATGATTGATTCCTCTATGACACGGACAGCCTGGGAAGGAAGAAACTTGCATTCTCCCACTTTCTTATCGTTTGTCATTGGGATAAAATGTTCTGTTCTGGAATGGATTTCGTTATAAGAGAACATTTTCCAGGAAATGACATTTAAATCTTCATGGTACATGCCACAATAGCGATCTACTATAATGTTAGAGAAAGGATATAAGCTAAATTACTTTTTAAAAGCTTTTTTTCCCCCAAAGAAAGTGCTAATTTTTCATAATGTATCCAGCTTCTCAGTTTTTATATGCTTATCCTTAAATATCTGCTACATTGAATTCTTTGTACATGGAGTCTAACGAATGTTATTTTAAATAATCTCTATGTGAAGCATTAACAATGAGTACTGAGTTGTATCATTTTATTTTATGCAGTGAAATACAAAATTAAACTTATATTTACAAGTAAGGCCATTTCTGGTTTTTATGAGATGTTCCGGTTGCATGATTTTCCAGCATTTTTACCTATATTACCAGTCTTTGAACCTTATTTACATATGGAACATTTTTATTTTCCCTTTAGAACTCTTAGAAAGTAAAAACTGTACTTGGGGAAAAAGCCCACTCTGAAATTACTCCACTTCTGTAAACTGCATCTTATTTTATTTTATTTTACGTTTGGCAATATAGAAGTTGGAAATGATTCATTAAAACTTTCATGAAGGAGTGGTCAGGCTGGGAAGTGGCTCAGTGTTAGAGCACTTGCCTTGCATGCATGAGGCCCTGGGTTCGATTCCTCAGCAGAAAAAGCCAGAAGTGGCACTGTGGCTCAAGTGGTAGAGCGCTAGCCTTGAGCTGAAGAACTGAGGGACAGCGCCC
>NW_012272086.1:0-1596 GCF_000151885.1 Dipodomys ordii
GCCTTGAGCTGAAGAGCTGAGGGACAGCGCCCAGGCCCAGAGTTCAGGCCCCACAACCGGACCCAAAAAAATAAAAAATAAAAGGACCTGACAGTTAATCCAAGGCCATACTACTAGAGAGATACTGGGCCAAGACAAAAGCAAAGTCTGCCTAATGCTAGCCGACCTCACTGCCCATTGCCCCTAAGTACTCACTATACCAACAGAGGTGCTCAACCACCAACCTGACTGACAGCCTTGCTTCTATCTTCCTTTCTCTTCCCCTCAAGGGCCTCCAGAAGAAACAAAGGAAGTAGGTTGCTAGTAGTAATGGCCTTGGGAGCAAGATGAGACCTGTCAGCCTGCTGCTGAGACTGAAGAGAAATTTTTACAAGCCTTCGAAGGTCCCTATCAACCAGGGTGGCTTCTTCCTTCCTGGGACTCAGTTTCCTTGTCTACAAACAGTGGGTACTGCCCTTTATGATTCTAGTTACAGAACTCAGAAAAGCTAGAAACCAATCAGTTTAGCCTCTGGTAGTGCATTGGGTGAACTTAGATGGCTCAGATAGCATTCCTAGGTTTGTTTGTTTGTTTTTGAAAACCAGATATGCCACTTATTGCCCCAGCTTGGCAGAACCCTCTATCTTCCCACTCATACTCAAGCTGCATACATGGGTGTGCCTGAGCTGAGAAGTCATAGCCAGCCCTGAGTGGCATGAATTCTGATCATCCAGATGTGTGCTTCTGGACCACTGGAGCTCAGTTGCTGTGAACTTCAAAGCAGACAATTCTGATGCTTCTGTAGGACTGGTGCAAGGGAGTTTACCAGTCAAGTTGACCAAGGACCCAAACAGTGAATGGGCACTGGCTAGTAAATGTCTTTAAAAGTGGTGAAGTGAAGGAGAAGGCAAGATTACTCCAAGCTGCAGAAGGTAGGCTGCACCGGTAAGGTGTCTCCTGGAGGGCCCTGCAAGATCAGTGCAGAGGCCAAATGCTAGGCAGCTAGGCAACAGAGCATGGGAGGCCTGGCTCTCATAGCTACTTGCAAGGTATCACAGGCTCTGGAAATATGGCTACTCTAAGCAAACAAATACCTTGATAAAACTTGTCCTTATTATTCATCTCCCCAGTAAGCAACCAAAGGACATCACCAATTCCTCAGGCACCCTGGTCCTAACAATCTTACCAACATGAGCTTTTAACCTGCCCACGCCATTGTGAGATTATCAACAGCAAACACCCAACACTTTCCAAAGTGAAATCTGCTCGCATACCACCTTCAACCATCCTGTGGAGAATGCTGACATCCCGATCTCACAGGTAAAGAAGTTGAGGTTCTGTAGTGAGACAGCCCTTTCTCCTCTGAGAAAATGCAAAGTAAATCCACATTCATCCAACCCTGGCTTTAGCAACCTAGTTTAAAAAGTCTTAACACTAGCTGGGAGCCGGTGGCTCACGCCTGTAACCCTAGCTACTCAGGAAGCTGAGATCTGAGGATCACAGTTCAAAGCCAGCCCAGGCAGGAAAGTCCATGAGACTCTTATCTCCAATAAACCACTAGAAAACCGGAAGTGGTGCTGTGGCTCAAGCAGTGGAGAACTCGCCTTGAGCTGAAGA
>NW_012272087.1:0-1851 GCF_000151885.1 Dipodomys ordii
AAAAGCCAGAAGTGGTGCTGTGGCTCAAGTGGTAGAGCGCTAGCCTTGAGCTGAAGAGCTGAGGGACAGCGCCCAGGCCCAGAGTTCAGACCCCACAACCGGACCCAAAAAATAAAAATCTATTTCCTTGTCAACCCTACTCATTTTCTTCTGGACTTCTGTGTGGCACAAATCAGAGAAAGCAGCAGGGAAAATTCCAAGGTTACAAAGCACCAGGCCACACAGACCAAGCCTTCAACTACAGAGGGTGATGACGTTTTTTTAGCTCAGCTGTCCAAGTTTAAAATGAGCAGTATTTAACATCAAAATTCCAATTTCCAGACTTTCAGGGAGATACTTAGAACTTGTCCCCCCACCCCATCCCTTAGGTTTGCATCACTGGAGGTGAAGAGGAGACAGAAGGAACTTAGCCACCCCGATCTCCACCAGCCTGGGAAACACAAGTCTCCTGCATACAAAGACCAGCGCAAGCCCAGCTCTCAGAGCACCATGCTACGTCAGAGTCAGTGCGCACATTGTGTGCAAACCAGACAAGCTCTACCTCCAAGAAACACACTAATTAGGATAAATGAGAACCCTTGATGAGCCGAGCGTGTGGCAGGACTGAAATCTTAGGCAAATTACTTCCAAATCTGAGCACCCCGAGCAGGGAGAAAAATGGGAGAAAACGAGGGAGGGGGTAGCACAGTTCAACAAGGCATGTACTCATTACCTTATATATGTAACTGTAACCCCTCTGTACACCACCTTTGCAATAAAATAAAACAGCAATTTCAACTTCCTCATGAGCTCAGAATCAGTCTAAAAGATGAAATAAGGAGATGCGTAGATATTGGCTGTCCACAGTAGGTAAATGTCACTGCCTAATATATCCACTAATATATGCCCGCTAACAAGGACAATTATCGCATTTAAATACAGTGACTCTTCCTGTCCAAAAGCAATGTTGTTTTACTACTGAAAACTTTTAAAAGTTTTCAATATGTCACTATTGTTAAGATTTCTTGCTGTCTTATATTTGGGTTGTTATGTAAATAAATATAATTTTTTAAAAAAACATTTCTTTCTGGGCACTGGTGGCTCATGCCTGTCATCCTAGCTACTCAGGAGGCTGAGATCTGAGGATCGCAGTTCAAAGCCAGCCCATAGAAGGAAAGTCTGTAAGACTCTTATCTCCAATGAACCACCGGAAAACCAGAGGTGGCACTGTGGCTCAAGTGGTAGAGCATTTGCCTTAAACAGAAATGCTCAGGGACAGTGCATAGGCACAGAGTTCAAGCCCCACAGCTGACCCCCCCAAAAAAAATCATTTCTTGCAATCTATCCTCAAATAGATTATAGCTTACACATACAAAGCAATCATTTGTTGGGTGCCTGTGGCTCACACCAGTGATCAAAGCTCTGCAGAGGCTGTGATCCAAAGGAGATCACAGGTCGAGGCCAGGCTGGGAAGAACAGTTTGTTAGACTCCTAAATCCAAATGAAACAGCAAAAAGCTAGGCTAGAGATAAGGTGATATGGTAGAGCACCAGCCAAGCAACAGTGAGAGACTGAATTCAAACCTCCTACTGCCAAAGATTCACCAATAAGTTATTATAGCCAGTGCTCAGAAATTAAACACCTAATAAATAGATCATGTGTTTGTCCTTCTCTCTTCCATGATGAAAAGTATTAGGGGACCAGAAAGACAGACGGACGGACGGACAGAAATCTATTTCCTAGGCTGGGAAGGTAGCTCAGTGATAGAGCGCTTGCCTCACATGCATGAGGCCCTGGGTTCGATTCCTCAGCACCACATAAGCAAAAAGAAAAAAGCCAGAAGTGACGCTGTGGCTCAAGTGCTGAGGGACA
>NW_012272088.1:0-883 GCF_000151885.1 Dipodomys ordii
CCTAACCCTAACCCTCACCCTTATATTAACCCTCAGCCTCAGCCTAAACCTCACCTTTACACTTAGCGTCATCCTCACCCTAACCCTCACCCTAATTCTAAACCTCTTCCTAACCCTAACCCTAACAGAAAACCTAACCATAACCCTAACCCTCACCCTCAACCTCACACTCAGTCTAACACTAAGCCTAAGCCTAAGCCTTACCTTAAGCCTCACCCTCACCCTAGCCCTCATCCTAACCATTATCCTAAACATCATTCTAATCCTAATCCTCACCCCCAACTTCACCCTCAATCTAACTTTAAGCCTAAGGCTAACTCTAACCCTCACACTCACCCTCACCCTAACCCTAATCCTAAACCTATTCCTAAACCTAACCCTAAACCTCAACCTAACCTTAACGCAAACACTAATCCTAACCCTAACCCTTGACCTAACCCTACTCCTAGCCCTAAATCTAACCTTAAACCTCACCCTCACCCTAACCCTAACTCTAACCCTAAACCTCACCAGAACCCTAACCCTAACCCTCACCCTCAACATCACTCCAACCCTAACACTAACAATAACACTAATCCAAACCCTAAACCTAACCCTAACCTTAACCCTAATCCTAAAACTCACCCTTACCCTAACCCTAATTCTACCCCTAACCCCAACCCTAACCCTAACCCTGATGTCCCAGTAACCCTAAAACTCATCCTAACCCTCACCCTAACCCAAACCCACAACCTCACCCTAGCCCTCACCCTAACCCTAATCCTAACCCTAATCCTCATCCTAACCGTCACCCTAAACTAACCCTAACAGTCACCCTAACCCTAACCCTAACCCTCAACGTAACCCTCAACCTCAGCCTAACCCTAACCCTCAGACTCACCCT
>NW_012272089.1:0-2013 GCF_000151885.1 Dipodomys ordii
TAGATAGATAGATAGATAGATAGATAGATAGATAGATAGATAGATAGATAGATAGATAGATAGATAGATAGATAGATAGATAGATAGATAGATAGGCAGGCAGGCAAGCAGGCAGGCAGGCAGGCAGATAGACAGACAGACAGACAGACAGAGGAAAAACTGTATTCATGCTAACAGCAATATTCACTATTGTAATCTTAGCATCTCAGGAGGCAAGAGATCAGAATGATCGTGATTTCAGTCCAACTTGGGTAAAAGGCTCATGAGACTCCATCTCAACAATGAAAGAAAAACTGTATATGGTGGAGTGCAACTGTTTTCCCAGTGATACTGTATGTACAATTTGGATTGTGGCCAAGGCCAACTTGAATAAAAATTGAGAACTTATTTGAAAAAACATCTGAAATATAAGGGGTGAGACCCCAAGTTTAAACCCCAGTACCACACAACAAATATTAACTATTGGAACCCTGACATGCAGGCATCATTCACAGCTGCATAAAACAATCAAATGTTTAGCAATAGATCTTATAACAAAAATGAAAGACTTTAATAGAAAATATGATGTTTTCAGGAAAGTTTAAAACATGATTAAATTGAGAGAGAGAGACGAGTATGAATCAGAAGCCTAAGTAATTGAAAAAAGTAGAAAAGGCAGTATTTTGTGGAAGAAGAACAAATAGAATTTACTAGTGGATGACAATTCCTACTATACAAAGATAGTATTTAAGAGGGTGTAAGCAAATTGGAACAAAAAGAGTGTATAATTGAGCCGGGTGCTGGTGGCTCACACTTGTAATCCTAGCTACTCAGGAGGCTGAGATGTGAGAATCGAGGTACAAAGCCAGCCCCAGCAGGAAAGTCTCTGAGACTCTTATCTCTAATAAACCACTAGAGAACTGGGAGTGGCACTGTGGCTCAAGCTGTAGAGCGCTCATCTTGAGCTGAAGAGTGCAGGGACAGCGCCCAAGCCCAGAGTTCAAGCACTATGACCAACAACAAAAAAAGAGTGTATAATTAGCAAAAGGATAAGAAAATAATTAGTAGCACAATATAAAGAATTCAGAATCAAATTCACGAATATACTGTCGTTTGATATACTACAAGAAGACACTGCAGGGTGCTTTGGAGAGATAATGGTTTGTTCAGTAAACAATCCCAGATCAATTGAATATCTTATGGTAATCATGAACATAGTGGTCATTCTCCCCAACACAACAATCATTTAACTGCTAGAAATTATTTTTAAATCACTTAATGTATACATGAATTGTCCAAGAGTACAAAGAAAATACAGAAAATATAATCAAGAGAATAGTCTAAACCTAAGAACAATTGAGATTTTGTGGCTTTGGAGCCTTGCTATATTTATATCCCTTCTAGTTCCAGTTCATTTTAGTGAAAAATTGACACCAGTTATCTGTAGCTAAGAATATGGGCTCTCTCACCACCCAGATTACTGTCTAGAGTCACAGTTTGACCTTGTAAGGAGCAGGTCACCAACATCATTTGTCATCCCAACTTCCATATCACACAAATTTTACTCTTAGCAGTTACAATGGGCCAGTCTTCCTTCTCTCATTCAATGTCTATTAATAAGGTAGAAGCCCCACTCTAGATATAGCAGTTAGGATTTACTCTGTCCTGAACTCACTTGCCTGAGATTTCTAGGATGACACAGATTACATACTAAAAAGACCAGTAGAAAAGGCCAGGGAACTATTTTAACACAGAGATCCTTGATCTTTAGATGTAAGGTGCTACTTTAGAAGAAGTTATATTTCTCCTAGTAGTAGAGAAATTCTGTTCAAGGTAAAAGGCCACATATAAGAATACAGATCCATAACTCTGACTAACTAAAAAAGCTAGCATTATTTTTTTTAATTTTATTTTATTTTATTTGTGAACATACTGTACAGAGGGGTTACAATTGCATGGGCAGGATAATGTGTACATTTCTTACCAAGCATTGCAGCCTCCTCCTTTGTTTACCCTTCACATCCCTTCCCAGCC
>NW_012272090.1:0-1903 GCF_000151885.1 Dipodomys ordii
CTCCTCAAAGCCCATCTCAACCGATCTGCCGGGTGGGACCGCAAGCCTTCCAGCCTTAGGTAAAACAGTCTTTGTCTCAGGCCTACTCCTAGCAAAAATTCAAGACCCTATTTGAAAGATAACTAAAACCAAAAGGGTCTGGGGCCTGGCTCAAGTGTTAGAGTGCCTGGTTAACAAGTATGAGACCTTGAGTTTCAATCTCATTTTTGTCTGCGGCGCAGGTGGCTCATGCCTGTCATCCTAGCCACTCAGGGGGCTGAGCTCTGAGGATCACAGTTCAAAGCCAGCTGAGGCAGGAAAGTCCGTGAGACTTTTATCTCCCATGAACCCCCAGGAAACCAGAAGTGGCGCTGTGGCTCAAGCGGTAGAGCTCCTGCCTTGAGCTGAAGAGCTGAGGGATAGTGCCCAGGCCCAGAGTTCAAGCCCCACGACTGACAAAAAAAAATAATAAATCTCATTACTGTGGAAGATGAGAAAATGCCTTCTGAACAGGCAGGGACTTCCTAGCCTCTGTTCCATCCCCACCGGCACCTGGCACAGGCCTGAGCTGGCCCGGCCAGGTAGAGTGGGGCCGGGGAGGGGGGGAGGCTTGGAGGGAGCACGGGGTCCAGGCCGGCACCCAGTTCTCTGCTTTTCATCTGGGAGGAAGCCGCGGCCGGCCGGGGTCTAGATTGCTGTCAGCCTGTGGTTTTGGTTCCAGCTCGCGGATGAACACATTTGTCTGACGCGAGCAGCGGTAAATCCTTCCTGTCTGGAACGTGATAGTGATATTTAGGAAGCATCTCTGGCTGGAGGGAGACCGGAGACGTTAAGTTTGCGCAGAAGAATTTTCCCGCGGGGTCTTCTTGGGGGTGGGGCGGGTGCATTCCAGCACCGTTTACGGTAAAATTACCCAGCGGGAGTCAGGGAACCTGGCTCTCAGCCTGGGCCTCTGACAGGTGAGGAGTCATTACTATGAGAGGCCGAGAGACCTGGACCCTGGCTGTCATCAAACCGTTCGGAGCTCTTCCCGCTGTGGCTGGAAGGACCAGAGCGGCGGCTCAGGCCGGGCCGGTGGAAGACACCAGCTCCAGGCCCCCAGCCTGCCGAGGCTGCTCTCAGTGGCCAGAGCCGGGGAGGCCGGTGGTCAGGCTGGCCAGGCTGGCACTGCCGAATCCTCAGGGCCAGACAGCCGCAATGCCTCTCGCTAGAATTGTGTTCTCTGGAAAAGAGGCCGGGAGCCACTGGCGTAGGAGCCCCTTACCCGTTCCTGTGGCCCAGAGGAGTCCCGCCTGGGAGCTGGACCCAAGCCCGGGGCCTCCCTGTGCCCGGGGCCTCCCTGTGCCCGGGGCCTCCCTGTGCCCGGGGCCTCCCTGTGCTCGGGGCCTCCCTGTGCCCGGGGCCTCCCTGTGCCCGGGGCCTCCCTGTGTCCAGGGCCGTCCCGTGTTGAGAAAGTCACAGGCACAGCCCTTCCGCAGCGCTGGGGGTCTGGGGTGGCCCCTGGGGCCGGCGTGGGGGGGGGGACTGGGAAAGAGCAACGCAGGGACCACGTGGCTCCGCCAGTGGTCAGACCCGAGTGGAGGCTGGCAGAATGGCAGGTAGGAGGAAGGCTAGAGCGAGAGGAGACCCGACTGGCTGAAGAAACAGCCCGGCCACGCCAAGCCCACTGTTCTGAGACTCAGCAGCTCCATCCCCACCAGTGGAAACCACGATCCGGTGGTCTTTAAAAGGGCTGGGGGGGTTGGCTTTAATCCGGCCGTACCCCTCTCCCCGTGTCAGACGCTTCAGCGAGCACCAAGTCAGGAACTCCAAAACAACAACAAAAAGCTCCAATTGTGAGAGGAAGAAGATCCGGTTCCAAGAACATTAGTTTGTGATTTAAAACAAAATAAGGTGGGCTGGGAAGGTGGCTCAGTGGTAGAGC
>NW_012272091.1:0-1400 GCF_000151885.1 Dipodomys ordii
GGCTAGCGCTCTACCACTGGAGCCACAGCGCCACTTCCGGCTTTTTCTGTTTATGTGGTGTTGAGGAATGGAACCCAGGGCCTCATGCTTGCAAGGCAAGCACTCCACCACTGAGCCACCTTCTCAGCCCTCTGTATATTTCTGAAGTATACCTTCAGGTTTAAGTGTTAGACTGAGAGAACAGCTGACCTACAAGGTCAGCCATGTTTGTACAGTAGGAGCCATGGAATCATTTAGAATGAAATTCTTTATTACACACGTTAATTAAACTATAGTACATTAAGGAGGATTTTTTAAAATGCTCTAATTGAGCCAATTTTGAATTTTATTTATTTTCTAGATTTAATAGGTATGACATTTACCACAAATTAAGAATTAGCACAAGGGAGTATTTTCCCAGTGCAACTCCTTTGAACAACTTACAATTTAACAAAATGAATACCAGAAAACTGGAACATGGTTTGATGATGGGGAGCTAAAGTCAAGGGAAAAGGGGCAGATGAATGTAGAGAGGAAGGGTGGGTGAATGCAGTCATAATATTCAATAAAATGTACTCATTATCTTGCCCATGTAATTGTAACCCCTCTGCACAGTATTTTCACAATAAAAATATTCCATATGCCCATATGAAAATGGTAACAGGTAAATGGAGGGGATGGGTTGGGAGAGGTGGGAGGGCCAACATCTTGAATTGAAACAACTGCTTGAATGTATTTTTATGTTTTTATTGTGAAAATACTATATAGCAGGGTTACAGTTACATGAGCAAAATAATGAATACATTTTTTTTATCAAGCATTGTTGCCTCCTCCTTTGTTTTCCCCCTACCATCCCTTCCCTCCCACCTCCACAACTACACTCCCCACTCACCTAAATTGTAAAGTTCATTTTTCAACATAGTGTCTTGTACATCTCAATGTTGCTATGGTTCAATCTGAATTCCTATTTAAACATTTTGCCTTTCCCTTCCCCTCCCCAAACTATACTGACATCAAATACAAATAGAAACTTCTCTGAAGAGGAAATAAGAATGGCCAATAGACACATGAAGAAATGCTCAACATCTCTGGCCATAAAAGAAATGCAAATCAAAACAACATTGAGATTCCACCTCACCCCAGTTAGAATGGCTATAATCAAGAATTCTAACAACAAAAGATGCTGGAGGGGATGTGGACAGAAGGGAACCCTACTTCATTATTGATGGGAGTGTAAACTTGTTCAAACACTTTGGAAAGTAGTATGGAGGTTCCTCAAAAGACTCTACATAGAGCTCCCCTATGAACCAGCAATCCCACTTTTTGGCATTTACCCAAATGATCACAAATAAGGCCATACTAAAGCTACCAGCATGACTATGTTTATTGCAGCATTATTTACCATAGCTAAGATCTGGAAC
>NW_012272092.1:0-2476 GCF_000151885.1 Dipodomys ordii
AGGGAGAGAGAGAGAGAGAGAGAGAGAGAGAGAGAGAGAGAGAAGAGAGAGAGAGAGAGAGAGAGAGAATTAAGCAGAGAAACCCAGAATTAGCCAAGTGGAAACCAATAAACATAAATGTAGAGTGTATTTTTTCTCATATATGGGCGAACATAGATCTGGAAGATGATGTAGAAGAACCAGTTGTTACAGAGGCCATTGATGGGGTGGATACACTCTCAGGACCACTGGATAATGAAGCCCAACACACTCTGGGAGGAAATAAATACTGCATCCCCCTTTAGGTGCTCTGGACAAGAGAGAGATACTCTGAAAAAAGTCTTTAAGGTTGTTTAATTTTTTGGTGTGGGTACTAGAATTTTAGCTCAAGTCCTCACACCCTGAGTAGGCTGTTTTGTTCAAGGCTGGCACTCTACCACTTTAGGCACACCTTCATTTCTGGCTTTTTGATGGTTAATTTAAGAGTGGGTAAGATGGACTTTTGAGCCCAGGCTGGCTTTGAATTATGATCCTCAGATCCCAACCTTCTAAGTAGCTAAGATTACAGGTGTGAGGCACCAGTGCCAAAAAGACCTTAAGTTATTAGTTGTTGGAGTCAACTTGAGGCATGCTTGTGACTAGAGGGAACAAATGCCATTTGATCAGAGTGTAAGCCTCAGTCTAATTTCCCAGGTTGGTGTGCACATGCTCTGGAGGCAGGCTATCATGTTTTCCAAGTGCAACCTTGCCCTTACTAACAGTGTTCTCTTTGGTAAAAGGGGAATAATGACAGCAGCACCTCATAGGGTTATGCTGATTAAACAGAGCCATACATGTTAAGTGCTCATAGCAGTGTCTGTTATTCTGAGAGGATTTTATCTATTTATTTTGATGTTTTTGTTTCTGTGGTTCATGGGGCTTGAACTATAGGACCTGGGTGCTGTCCTTGGGCTCTTTTTGCTTAAGGCTAGAACTCTGCTGCTTAGAGCATCCTCAGTGCCACTTCTGGCTTTCTGGTGGTTAACTGGAGATAAGAGTCTCTCTGACTTTCTTGCCAGGGACTAGATTTGATCTGCAATCCTCACATCTCAGCCTCCCGAGTAGCTAGGATTACAGGCATGAGCCACCGGTACCAGGCTTGAGAAAAATTTATTATAAGAAAAATTCTTCTCAGCTCTCAAATCCCAAGAAGTATTAGACAACAAATCTCCACCCAATGCTAGGGTGTAAACACTCCGTACCTGGACAAATGTTTGTTAGCTTAAGGGATACTGGTAGACCTCAGGTGCTCCAAGGAAATGCAACATTTAAGATGTGAGCCTGAACTGAACTGCATTGGCCGCTGAAAGTTCTTCCTCCCACAGATCATGCTCTGGAATTCTTCAAACTCGCACAGCCACCGCTGAGCAGCTCAGTCCAACTTGGCAGGTGAACGTTGCCCTTGATCAATGGCTAATCTGCTTTCTGCTCAATTCCACCCCCCCACCCCCAGGCCTGAAGTGCTCAGCGTTGCCTCAAGCCCAGGATATTACAGAAGTTCAAACACGTCTTCCTAGCCAGCGATTGTGGTGAAACCTAGTGTGGGGACCGTGGTGAACTCAACATAAAAGATCTCGTGTATTTATTTCATTGCCAAAGAACAATAGAAAGGGAAACTCTTTGGCCCCTTATAGACAGACGAGGTCCTTGCCTGCCAAGAAGTCAGGGAAGGCAGATGGTTAAGGATGCTATGGGGCACCTACTGTCCAAGCAAGGAGCCACATTTCCGGGGTTCACAAGGCTTCAGGGTTCAGGCGCTGGGCTCTCCCTCAGATTGACAGTGAAACCTGAGGGCAGTCTGGGAGGTTCTAGCCACGTTAGTTGGTTTCCTTCTTCTGTCACTGGCAGGGCTGGAGCGTTCCAGACTGGGGGAGGGAAGGGGGGAGTGTTGCGAGGAGAGGGGGGAGGAGGGAGCGTGCAGGAGGGGGAGTGGAAGCGGACGAGTGGCGGAGCTGGGCGGGGCGTGTCAGGGGCGGGGCTGGCGGGGCGGGTCTAGGGATGCGGGGTGGGGCTTGCAAGCTGGGGCGGAGCGGGGCGGGGCGGGCGCGGCACGCGCACTCACAGCAGCCAGCCGGTGCGTCTGCCACGACGGGGGCGCAGCCAGAGGGCAGCTGTGGCCGCGACTGGTTAAATAGCCTCGGGAGCTGGTGGCGCGGGGCAGTGAGCGGACTGCAGTGACAGCCGCCTGCGGAGCGGCCTGGGCAGCGGAGGAGGTGAGTGCGCCCGCCGCGCAGGGCCCCGGGTCTGGGTTGGAGGAGCGCGCGCGCGCGGCTGGGGTCTTTACCCGGCCGGGCCGACCGAGCAGCCTCGGAAGCGGCGGCGGCGGCGGCGAGGGACACGGGAACCACCTCGCGGTCCCCGGGACGTTCTGCTTTTCCGGTGTCTGCTCTGCGGCCTCGTTTCCCTCGGCCGCGGGGAGGCCGCCGGAGCCTCCGCCGCCGCTTCCTGCGCCCTAGCC
>NW_012272093.1:0-1993 GCF_000151885.1 Dipodomys ordii
GGCCTCATGCATGCAAGGCAAGCACTCTACCACTGAGCCACCTTCCCAGCCCCTCCCTGAGCATTTTTTGATCAAGGCTAGTGCTCTACCATTTGAGTCACAGCTCTACTTTCAACTTTTACTTTCATTGTTGTTTACGAGAGATAAGAGTCTCACAGGTTTTTCTTCCCAGGAAGACTTTGAACTTGAATCCTCAGATTTCAACCTCCTGAGTAGCTAGTATTACAGGCACACAGCACATTTCAAATAAAGAGAAACAAGGGTATTTCTACCTCAAAATTTCTCTATTTGGCACTACTGGCCTTTTGGAAAGGATAACTTTTTGTTGTAATGTGGTGCAGGGCTGTACATTGTAGATGCTTCACAGCATCCCAGACCTACACTTACCAGATCCCTATCTCCCTCCTCTAGGGTGACACCAGTCAAATGTTCCTCCAGATCGAGACCAAGAGGGTCTCTATGGAGTGAACCACCGATAGTTATTTAAACTCTATCAGAGAAAATATTCAAAACATTTAGACTGGTTTCTTTGAAAATTAATGAGAGGGGAACTGCAAGGAAACAATGTTCTTGGAAGCATTCTATAGTCAAATGTCAATATGTGTGGCTTGTGAGGAAAAAGGAAACTGATTCACTGCTTTGATAAACTGTCCATTTAGTAAATGTTATGTTTATTTATTTCAAGCTCGCTCATCTACAATCTTTGTTGTTATAGGAGTGTATATATAAATACATACATATATATATATATATATATAATACATATATATATATATATATCCTTTTTTCTGGCCTAATGTTTATAAGAAAATGGTTCTCAAGGATTTCCTCCTCACTTTGACGTAATCTTCCAAAACGTCTGCAGTGTACTTCTAATAATTTATACAACGCTTCCTTGTGAGGAAGCAGATGCCTGGAAAATGCACATCCTGAGCTGGATGTGGGAAGCTGAGACTGATAGGTGACTGCCTTTCCTCTGCTTGAGTCAGGATCCGGGTAGTTTAGATAATGAAAAACAATTTAAAGAATTAAATTATTTTAATTTAATTAAGAATATTAAGGAGCTGGGCGCCGGTGGTTCACGCCTGTAATCTTAGCTACTCAGGAGGCTGAGATCTGAGGATTTTGGTTCAAAGCCAGCCTGGGTAGGAAAGTCTGTGAGACTCGTATCTCCAATAAACTACTAGAAAACCGGAAGTGGTGCTGTGACTCAAGCGATAGAGCACTTGCCTTGAGCTGAAGAGATGAGGGACAGCACCCAGAGTTCAAACCACACGACCGACAAAAAAAAATGAGTATTAATGCATTATTTAATGCTTTGTTATCTAGGTCTTGCAAAAAATTGAATTGAATAAACTAGTATCTTACTATCTACAAATTGAAATGTCATTCAAGGCCACAATAGAAAAAAAAGAGATCTGGCCCTAAATTAGTTTTTGTTTTTTTTAAAGAGAAGATGGGCATTAGTGGCTCATGCCTGTAAGTCTAGATACTCATAAAGCTGAGATCTAAAGATCAAGGTTCAAAGGCAGCCCAGACAGGAAAGTCTGTGAAACTTTCATCTCCAATTAACCACCAAAAAAAAAAAAAAAAGGAAATGGAGCTCCAGGACACACACACACACACACACACACATAATAGCTTGATTTAAAGAAAGAATAAAGAATAATCTGGGAGCTGGTGGCTCACAGCTATAATTCTAGCTACTCAGGAGGCTGAGATCTGAGGATCATGGTTCAAAGATAGCCCAGGCAGGAAAGTCAGTGAGACTCTTATCTCCAGTTAACCACCAGGAAACCAGAAGTGGCACTGTGGCTCAAGTGGTACAGAGCTAGCCTTGAGCTGAAGAACTGAAGGACAGCCCAGAGTTCAAGCCCCACAATGAAGAAGAAGATGATGAAGAAGAAGAAGAAGAAGAAGAAGAAGAAGAAGAAGAAGAAGAAGAAGAAGAAGAAGAAGAAGAAGAAGAAGAAGAAGAAGAAGAAGAAGAAGA
>NW_012272094.1:0-1235 GCF_000151885.1 Dipodomys ordii
GGAGATCCATGAAGATAACCCCTCCGCCAATCCGGCATCCACTCGGGTCCAGTTCACCATGACGATGGCAACCCTGAGCTGTTCCATCAGGCTGTCGAACTCCCCAGTTCAATCACCTAAAAGATAACTAGACAACTGTTTAGACAAATTTGCAGCGTTTTTTGAATAGGTTTTTTCCTGGGCCTGCGTTAAGGGTTGACCGTTGATGTCTTTCACAGATCAGCATTCATTTGCCCAATGCTTCCCCTTTTTACATCTAGGGCATAGCCCAGGCTTCTTAGGCTGTTGTCCCTTTCCTGTTTCTATCACTTTTCCCTTTTCAGGGCAATTACGCTTTATGTGTCTCATCTTGCCACATCTAAAGCATGCACCTGAGTCTCCCCTTTTCTTCTGGGTTAATTGCACCACAGCAGCAGCTAATCCAGCATTAGTTAGTGGTCCGCCCCTTTTTTTTTCTTTTTTTTTTGTTGGTTGTGGGGCTTGAACTCTGGGTCTGAGCGCTGTCCCTCAGCTCTTCAGCTCAAGGCTAGCGCTCTACCACTTGAGCCACAGCGCCACTTCTGGCTTTTTTTCTTTTTTGCTTATGTGGTGCTGAGGAATCGAACCCAGGGCCTCGAGCATGCAAGGAAAGCACTCTACCACTGAGCCACCTTCCCAGCCCTACTTTCCCAGCCCCTTCCGATCTTTCTTCCTGCAGCATTTCTAGGGTGGCCTGACCATTCACTACCGCCTCACTGCAGCGCTGGTCCTCAAGACAGCCTCTTATCAGTTTCCATATTGGTCTCACTCTGCTCTTAAGGGTTCCTTGTTCAGAGGCAAAATCTAGGTCCCTCCCTAGTTTCTCCCAAGAGGCCACCGTGAGGCTTCCGGAGACAGTGAACCACGGGGCAATGATGTCACATTCATCCAAAAATCTCTCTAAAGTCTTTTTTATTTTTAACTTTTTTGAGTTCAGTAGCTCATTGAGAGCCAAAAAAATTGGGTGCGAAGACATTTAAAGCTGGTAAACAAACTTTTACTTTCAATTTTGGCTACTCTATTGACTAGCCCCGGGTTCTCACTCTCTCTTTATCTACAGAGAAGAGCAAAAATCCCCCTGCTCTTGTCGCAGATTCCCCCTTTTACCTGGGAACTTACTCCCCGCTCTTGTCGCGGATTCCCCTTTTACCTGGGAACTTACCGGTGCACCACCCTGACCACAGAGAGTTCTGAGTCCTCGTTGGGGTTATGGCTGA
>NW_012272095.1:0-4492 GCF_000151885.1 Dipodomys ordii
AACCCAGGGCCTTGAGCATGCAAGGCAAGAGCTCTACCACTGAGCCACCTTCCCAGCCCCCCGCACTTGCTTTTAGCACAGTACTACACATACCCACACACACAAACACCTGAATAATCAAAAAATGAAAACAAAACATTTGAAGGAACAAAAGAAGTTTGGGAAGCTAGAAGCCAGTGGCTCATACCTGTAATCCTAGCTATTCAGGAATATAAGATCTCAGGATCTTAGTTCAAAGCCAGCATGGGGAGGAAAGTATATGACATTCTTACCTCAAATTAAACACCAAAAAGCTTGAAGTGGAGCTGTGTGTGGTAGAGTGCTAGCTTTAAGCAAAAAAGCTAAAGGACAGATCCCAACTCGAGTTCAAGCTCCATTACTGGCACACGCACATGTGTGCACGTGTGCGCATGTGCACACACAAGCTTTATAATGGTATAATTCACATACATAAAATTCAATGGCATTAAAGCATATACTTTAACGACTTTTTGTAAATTTTATTTATTTTTGGTGGTGATGTGGTTTGAACTCAGGTCTTGGTAAGCTACGTAAGCCTTCTAACTTTGGTTGGAGGTAAATCCCCAACTCCATAATTCTATTTTATAATTTTTTTTTGGTCAGTCCTGGGGCTTGAACTCTGGGCCTGGGCACTGTCCCTGAGCTCTGCAGCTCAAGGCAAGCACTCTATCACTTGAGCCACAGCACTACTTCTAGGTTTCTGGTGGTTAATTGGACATATGAGTCTCATAGACTTTCCTGCCTGGGCTGGCTTTGAACTATGACCCTCAGATCTCAAAGAGGGGTGTGAGCCAACAGCACTTGGTTATATAAACTTTTAATACCATCAAAATCTCTAATGTCAAACTGCAACCAGTGCCTGTACTATTCCCAGTCTCAAGCAACTAGATTTGTCTTTAATGATTGTCTTTCATATTAATCCACATTAATTCTACAAAATGTAATTATACAGTTTCATCTTTTATATCTGGTTGTTCTTATTCTTCATTAGTATTTTTTAAGGTTCATGCTGCTGGAGCATGTTATTTAACAGTCTGTTCCTTTTAATAGTATTCCAGTACATGGAATAACCCTGTTGCTTACCCACTAGCTGATAGAAATTTAGATTGCTTCCATTTTTTGCCTATGGTGAATAATGATGCTATGGTCATTCTCCAACAAGTCTCAGGGTAGAAATATGTTGCTCTTGATAGATTCTCAGGAAATCGCTGACTCATTCACTAAATTTATGCAAAATATTTTCGGAGGGCCATACTGGTGCTTAAGCTCAGGAACTCAGACTTACTAAGTAGTAATTTACAGTATGAAGCCCATTATTGAATTAGTTTTTTGTTTTTGTTTTGTTTTTCCCTTTTGGGGCAGTACTGGAGATTGAATTCAGGGCCTTGTGCTTGCTAGGCTAGTGGCCTATTATTGAGCAATATCTCCAGTCTCTTTTTGCATTGGTTACTTTTGAGCTAGAGTCTCCTTTATGCCTGGGCTGCCCTTGGCTGTGATTCTTCTACTTCTGTGACCCTATGCCACTGGTCCAGCTATTGTGCTTCCTCTCTATCTAGGATAACAGGTACTCAAAGCTATTGAGAGAGATTGGCTTCATATGTGATCCCTCCATTTCCATCTTGCAAGTAATTAGGACTACAGGCTTGAGACATTGTTGCTTGGCTGCACTGGTTATTGTTGATAGGATCTCCCTTACAGCTTTGCCAAGCATCTGGAACATGATCCTATTTTTGACTTTCTATGATAGCTGGGATTATAAATATGTAAACTGTACAGAGCTACTGGTTAAGAAGAAGTCATGTGTTTGCCTAGGCTAGCCTTAGACTATGAAACTCCCAATCTCAGCCTCCCAAATAGTTAAGATTACAGGTGTGAGCCACTGGCACCTGGCTCAATCTATACTTTCTGACTAAAGTGTTTAACGCATTTACAACTGGTTGGACATGACTATTTGTGGTCTATGTCATATCATTTTTAAAATATGTCATATCTTTTCTAAGTCTATTCCCCTTTTACTTTTATTCTTTAGATATCTTTCAATGTGCCATTATAGTTTAAAAAAAACATATATTTCCTCCAGTTATTTTTTAAGTAGGTTCTCTAGTAATCACAACATGTATCTTAACTAGTCACAATCTATTCTACTTCAGAATACTACTAATTTACTTTCTGTAAAAAACTGCAATAGAACTCTACTTCTCTTTTCCTTTTTGTTATTATTACACATTACATACTTATCTCATAACTCAAAATTACAGTTTTATCTTATGCAAATGCCTTTAATTCAGTTAAGATAATAAAAGAACAATTTATTTATAGTCTTTTATATTTACTTCTATAATTAACATTTACAATGTTTTTTCTTCAAGTCACCATCTGGTATCCTATCCTTTCGGTTTGAAAAATCTTTAATAGTACGTGTAAGGAAGATCTGCTAACAACAAAGTGTCTCAGAGCTTGCTTATTTGGAATATTTTTTATTTTACCTCCATTTTTTTCCCTTTTGTCAATGGGGATGGAACTCAGGGCTTCATATTAGGCAAGTGCTCTACCATCAAGTTATTCCCTGGCTTGTCTCAATTAGGATTCTCCAGAGAAAGAAAACCAGTTTGAGATACAAAAAACTGGAGGCATGGCTCAGGTGTAAAATGCCAACTGTGGCTGAAAATTATGGGAGTTGGGCATGTAACTCAGATGTAGAATATTTGTTTGGCATGTATAAGGCCCTGAGTACCATCCATAGCACCAAAAGAAAAAGAAACAGCCAGAGGCCAGCTCAAGGCTGTAATCCTAGCTATCCAGGAGATATAAGGATCAAGTTTCAAAGCCAGTCTGGGCAGGTAAGTTTGTGAGATTCTTATCTCCAATGAACCACCAGAAAACCAGTGGTGCTGTGGCTGAAGTGTTAAAGAGCTACCCTTGTGCAACAAGGTCAGGGGGAGAGCCTATACCCTGAGGACAAGTTAAAAAGAAAAAAGGAAAAAGAAAAAAATAGGGTTCGGAAGGTGGCTCAGTGGTAGAGTGCTTGCTTCGGCATGCATAAGGGACTGGGTTCGATTCCTCAGCACCACTTAAACAGAAAAGGCTGAAAGTAGAGCTGTGGCTCAAGTGGTAGAGCATTAGCCTTGAGCTGAAGAGCTGAGGGACAGTGCTCAGGCCCAGAGTTCAAGCCCCACAACTGACAAAGATAAAAATAAAAAAACGAACACTGGAAATTAATTTTTAGGGATAAATGCATGCATGGCTCATGTGGCAGAATAGTTGCTTAGCACATATGTGTTAGTTCAATCCCATAACATACACAAAATCCAGTAATAGTTACTTCTTTTCCTAGATTTCATAATTCATTTTCTCTCTATTCTGTAAAATTTGTTGCTTGCTTCAACTACAACCACCATAGATTAGGTGTGATATTTGCCTTAAATTTATTTGATATGACATGAAGAGTTCTACTATGTCCAACAAGGCTCAAGGGTATGAAACTTGTGTGTGATCAGCTCCAAATCAAGTGAGCCATTTTTTTTTTTTCTTTTGTCAGTCGTGGGGCCTGAACTCTGGCCCTGGGCACTGTCCCTCAGCTCTTCAGCTGTATTCTAGCGTTCTACCACTTGAGCCTCAGCCCCACTTCTGGCTTTTTCTGCTTATGTGGCGCTGAGAAATTGAACCGAGGGCCTCATGCATGTAAGGCAAGCACTCTACCACTGAGCCACCTTCCCAGCCCCAAGTGAGCCAATTTTTGGCAGTACAACTACTGGCTTTCATGGCTTGTTATGCTCTGAGAGCAAGGATGATGGAAAATATCCTATGCAAAACCACCACAGATTCCCAGTCTTCTTTCCGGAGGTCCAGTAGGTTTTATTCTTCAAACATTTCTCCATTGACAAATGTCTGGTCAATGTTCAGAGAATTGTAATTGTTTGACTTTTGAAAAATTTGTCCAGTTTATCTCGACTAGCTGGAGAAAAGATTTGTTTCCTAACACAAATGTCTTTTTATTAAGAGAGGCAGACTGGGATTTAGACTTAAAACTATTAGCAGAGATAGTATCAATAGAAAAGGCAATCCATAGAACAGGACAAAGTATTTTCAAGTCACACATCTGATAAGGAGTTAATATCCAGAGTATATAAATAAATTCTATGAGCCAGATACTGGTGGCTCATGCCTATAATCCTAGTTATTCAGGAGACTAAGGTCTGAGGATTGTGGTTCCAAGCTAGGCCAGAACAGGAGAGACTCTTATCTCCAATTAAGCACCAAAAAAAGCAGGAGCCGGGCACTGGTGGCTCATGCCTGCAATCCTAGCTACTCAGGAGGCTGAGATCTGAGGATTGCAGTTCAAAGCCAGCCTGGGCAGGAGAGACCGTGAGACTCCTATCTCCAGTAAACCACCAGAAAACCGGAAGTGGTGCTGTAGCTCAAGTGGTAGAGTGCTCGCCTTGAGCTGAAGGACAGTGCCCAGGCCCAGAGT
>NW_012272096.1:0-2886 GCF_000151885.1 Dipodomys ordii
GAAGGGTTGGGTGGGAGAGGAGGGGGGAGGCTGGGAAGGGAGGTGAAGGGTAAACAAAGGAGGAGGCTGCAATGCTTGGTAAGAAATATATGCATTATCCTGCCCATGTAATTGTAACCCCTCTGTACAGTATGTTCACAAATAAAATAAAATAAAATACACATCTTTAAAAAACAATGTTAAGGGGCTGGGAAGGTGGCTCAGTGGTAGAGTGCTTGCCTCGTATGGATGATGCCCTGGGTTCCATTCCTCAGCACCACATAAGCAGAAAAAGGCAGGAGTGCTGCTGTGGCTCAAGTGGTAGAGCATTAGCCTTGAGCTGAAGAGGTGAGGGACAGGACCCAGGCCCAGAGTTCAGGCCTCATGACCGACAAAATAAATAAAGCTAAACATATGTACTCACTACCTTATATGTCACCTTGACAATAAAACTAAATAAAAAAATAAAACCATGAAAATACTTGAGGTAAAATTACAATTTAGCCATATTTTAAAAAAGGAGCTAAATTATTTCCTGTTTGTACAAAACTGGCATCAGTGGCAAAGACACCTAATTTTTTATCGAAGACTGAAAGTGAGTGAATGGTTGATGATAGGCTAAGTGAAAGATAGCTGAAAGCAAGAAGTAGAAGATAATTTATATATGACAAAGCAAACAGAAATAAAAAATAGGTAAGACCGGAAAGAATGCTCTGTGAGTTTCTGCAATAAACAATAATCAATAGAACTTAAGAGATGGAAATGTATTTATTTCCTTTTTGTCACTGAAAAATATGGAAAGGACTCATGTCAATTATTTTCACGAAGCATTTGAAGGACCTAGCAACACAGAGCATTTTTGTTTCTTCTCTCAGTTGTATAGATCAGTGTCTGCCATATTCTCATAGTTTAATGCATGTGTAGTAAATGTATGAAGTGGTAAGATGAGGTCGCAAGGCATTGTGACAGTCTGAGCAGTTCTGCTCCATAAACAGGTGAGTCAAGGGTTTGAACATGGCGTGTTCTAAGCCAAGTTTCTTCGAGTGCTTTGGCAGAATAAAGGGAAGAGCACTGTGTTTTTCCTTCCAGTGTGATGATAGCTGTGAGACAGTAGGAAAGGACATCTTTCTAATGACAAGGGTCAATGCTTTGTGCTCAAATGTTCCTCATAGAAGGCTGTAATTAATTTTCAATTTGCTCACACTCCCCAGCAGAGCTTTTGGGATTCATATTGAATCTCTTTATGAATTTTTCAATATAAAATAGATAAAAGCCAATTAAACCAAAATTGCCAGCTGAGTAAAATAGTCAAGGTCACTCTTTTTTTTTTTTGGCCCATTTGATGTGTAGCACACATCCAAAGTATCATTAGCAAGGTTAATTCCTGTTTATTTTTCTAGCTTTTCTGTATATTTTTGTGATTGTTGTCCCTCTTCTATGAATCAGCGAGGAGATGGAATTTAGTTTAAAATCTGAATGAACATTGAAGTATACTACAGGAGTAGGACACCAAGGAGACACTGGTGATCCATTATGCTTGAGCTAGCAGAGGCTCAAGACACTAGTCTACAGAAAGATCTTCAGAAAGACTTACACCAAAACTCAGAGCTGGACAGGTTCTAAGCCATTCTTTTCAGAACTCATATTCAGTTATAACACTTTTAAAAAGCACAAGGGGTGACCCCTTTAAAATAATACTTTTATTATATTTAAGTAGTTGTACAAAGGATTCAACAAAGCAGTTTATGTATCTTCATCAGTGTCACACCTTTCAACATCTCACCACCCCTCCCAATCTCTCCCCTTACCTATTTTCATTTTATCTTAATCTGTGTCATCACTGCAGGATGTTCACTCATCTTTGACCCACCCCTTCCCTTATAGTTCTCAATCTGAGGTATTCTACTATGAATGTTTGCCTGCAGTCTCCCACCTTCCCTCCCCTTCTTTCCTCCCCCTCATTCTTCTTCCCCTCTCTCCTTGGCTGCCCCATCCTCCCCTTTTGCAAGTACCCATGTTGTTTTGTTAATGGTTGACTTCATCTTTTAAAAGAATTATACCTAACCTGTTCTTTTGAAAGGCACAATTTCTGCCATCATGGCCAACTTCCTACCTATTCCCATTCGCTCATTCTTTTACACACTTTTTCTCTATTCTCTAAACAACTTCTTATGAAGTATATTCATTTAATTGTCCTATGACTTAAATATCACTACATTCTAAGCAATGCCACCTTAACGAGGCTAACCTTAAAGACTTAAAGCATTTGGATGTGTAAAATTGCCAAGTCTGCTCTATCAATCACAACAGTTCTATTGTTTACAAGTATTCGGGGTTATTATCTTCAATGTTCACACTAAGAATGGATGATTTCAGTAACTTAGCAACTCTCAGATAAGTATTTAAGACCTTTCAGAAAGGCTGAAGAAAGCCACATTGACATCAATTATTTGAAAGACACAGTACATAACAACTTGGATTGTCGGATATTCTGGTTAATTCTGAGCCTTATGAAAAACAACAACAAAACACCTCTTGCCACAGAATACCACTCAGATTTCTGCTAATAAGTGGACATGTGTGATTCCTTACAAGTATAGACCTTATTCTTAGGACATAATATAAAGGAAAATTTAATTATTACCAGATAAGTCATATGGCTTAAACTATAATAAGCTTTAATTAAGCAAAAGCCATTCAGGAAATCTTACATGAAAGGCATCACAGATAAAATAGTCAGAAATTTATGTATGTATTGAAAAAAAGTCTAGTATTAATAACTCAATAAGCCAGCAATGGAAATCTTGGCTCCCTGGGATGCTGCCTGCCTGTCTACTTTCCTTCCTTCCTTCCTTCCTTCCTTCCTTCCTTCCTTCCTTCCTTCCTTCCTTCCTTCCTTCCTTCCTT
>NW_012272097.1:0-1280 GCF_000151885.1 Dipodomys ordii
TTTTTTCTTTTTGCTTATGTGGTGCTGAGGAATCGAACCCAGGGCCTCTGGCATGCAAGGCATGCGCTCTACCACTGAGCCACCTTCCCAGCCCTGTTTCTAGGACTCTTGTAACAAGACAATCTTGTTACTTATGTAACAAGAGTTCTTTCTTCAAATGTTGAGAAACATAGACTTATGGAATGAAAAAGTGTGTTCTGTGAATATGTTCTTCAAAGGTGAGGATTATTTTATCAAAGATAATTTTTTATAATAATATGTAAATGACATTTTGGAGGAATTGGCTCTTTTAATTTTTTTATGGTTATTATAAAGGTGGTGTACAGAGGGGTTACAATTACATAAGTCAGGTAATGAGAACATTTCTTTTTGGACAATGTCACCTCTTCCCTTGCTTTCTCCCAGTTTTTCCCTTCCATCCCTTCCCACAAGTTGTATAGTTCATTTCAATATAGTGTCTTGTGAGTACCACTGATGCATTTATTCACCTTTTGTCCCTCCATTTCTGTGTTCCTCTTCCCCTCTCAAAGACAGATAAGTGGACAAACAAGACAAATAAAAGAAGACAAAAAGAGCAACAAAGAAGAAACCTCTTGTTTCCATTTCGTGGTATAAAAGGTATTTATAAATGGTCATTGAACTTACTACATAAAATTTAGAAATTCTAATGAAATGTATTCAGCTTAAGAGTGTAATAGACACCATTTGGAGCTCCACTGATTTACTTAAGACATTTAACAGATATTGATAATTTGCCCATCTTTTAGAATTAGCACAGATATTATAGTGTCAAATTTTGGCATCATGGAAGTGATACAAAAGAGAATCTGTTACCTCCCTATGAATGTGGGGCTAGGACTCTATCTCCCCCTCACCTATCCGCCTCTGTGTGCAGGAATTGAATCCTGGAGGTCCTCAATGAATCCAGCAAGGCCTGTAGACCAAACAGCTGTTTAAACATATCTATTTCAATCTCACCTCCTTACAGAAAGTGATTTGGGGCTGTGAGCTGGAATTTGAATCCAGGCTTTATCGGCTATAGGTTCCTAGTAGCTCATGAGAACAATCTGGCCCAGTTATTAGCAGGAAGATTGTCTTGATGTCCTGAAATTCCAGCTTTTGTAAGTAATTCTCAGGAACTCTTGTTTATCAACTGCGTTTTTATTGGTGGTGGGAATAAGCTGCTTCTTCTTCTTCTTCTTCTTCTTCTTCTTCTTCTTCTTCTTCTTCTTCTTCTTCTTCTTCTTCTTCTTCTTCTTCTTCTTCCTCCTCCTCCTCCT
>NW_012272098.1:0-3060 GCF_000151885.1 Dipodomys ordii
GTATGGGAAGGGATGGGAAGGGGAAACAAAGAGGAGGCAACAATGCTTGATAAGAAGTGTACTCGTTATCTTGCCCATGTTATTGTAACTCCTCTTTATAGTATTCTCACAATAATAAAAAAAGAAATAAAATAACAAAGAGAAAAGAAGTTTAAGTACCTCTAAGTCCTGTTTTTTTTTCTTTGATATCATCACTTTAGTTTCTCTTAGCATCATCGTCATCGTTCTATGTTATAAACAAGTTACGGTTAACATAACCTGTATATTCAGTACCAGTAACAAACCTTGAGTATCTGAACTCCCATACATCATGAACCCACTGGAATTCTGTGTTCACAAAACATCTTGGACATTATATGAGACTTGACTGAAGGGTTAAAGTAACTCCATTTTTGAGGCAGTGACCATTTGTTGCTTGTTTATCTCAGCTAGCAGAGCAACACCTGGTGGTAATCCAAACACCTGGTTGTTTGCCTTTATTGGCCCTGCAAATCTTTAGCTCAGGGCTCCTTTCCTAGGCTCTGCTGTGTTGGAGTGTAGGACAAGGGCCCGAGCTGCAGCCCGGCTAAATAAAACCTTGCTTTTGCATTTTGGAACATCTGACCCTCCGTGGTCTTCTTGGTGGAGGTCCTGCGACTTGGGCACTATATTGACCAGTATATACACATATGCAATATATCTCTTCTGTTAACAAATACGCTCCATTGTCCCATCAGAAATTACTTACAAAACCCAAGTTCATTTTTAAGAATCTCAAGACATCAACAGCAGAGCATTCAAGCAAGAGTTTGTCCTTTCTGAGATTGATCCACTGGGACTATACAGATTATATACCCTTAAGTCAGCCTTACAATACATATTCTAGTACTTCCAGGCCAAAACGTTTCTACAGTAGAGATGGATTCATCTAGCAATTTTATCATGATCTGAATTGTTAGGACCATGCAACTAATTTCTCTCACTCTTTGCCTATATACAATATATAAAGAATCACAAGATATGCCTTCAATAAATAAACTTCCTTGGTCAGCTATCTGTGGCTCATTGTAATCCAAGCTACTCAGGAGTCTGAGATCCTGATGATCTTTGTTCAAAGCCATCCAAGCAGAAAAGTCTGAGACTCCATCTCTAAATAAACAGAAAAAAAGTTGAACTGGAGGCATGGCTCAAATACAGAATCCAAACCAAATAAATAAGCTTTAAGTTCAAACTCCAATTCTGTCAAAAAAAAATTAAGCCCATTTTTCACAGAAGTTAAATATCTCACTATAATTCAATTATTTTGCTTAAGGATATATGAAAGGATATTTGAAAACAAAAAACTATACATTGAATATATGATTATTATATGTATTGATAAAATAGAATTTTCTAGACTTACAGAAGTAAAAACTAAAGAATAAGCAGTTAATGCCTTAACAATTCAGCAGCTCTGCATAGCCATCAAAAATACATCTCTACTCTTTCATGTGCCCAAGAGATTTTTTCTCTTAAAATACTTCATATGAAAGCTTCTGAACATCAAAGTACATTTTGAACAAAATGTTACTTTTTTGTTTATTGCTAGACTATTTAGATATAAAGAATAAGAAATAGATTGCTAAATTCTGATTTCTATCACTCGAATTATAGTTTACAGACCTGTTTCACATTGGTTCCAAGACACAGCATATTTTTTGACACCTCTGTGCTTCAAATTCCTCACCCGCTAAATAAGAATTTGTGAACAGTATTCCCTAAGTTTTAATTTGAGAATTCTTTAGTACCTGGAAAACAAAAGTCTAGCATGTGCTTGCTGGGATCTGTGAGGACACTCAATCACCTTGTGAGTCCCAGAGCACATCCAACCCAATCACTTGCCCCACGGGTTTTTCAGCAGGAATACTTGTATATTCTTTCCAACTTTTATGGGATTTTAGAATATATGTTTTCCCCAACTCAGGTGGCACACTGAGTTCATGTGGTATAGGTTCCTTCTAATGTTTTCAGAAAAAGATAAGAAGCAATATTTTCTAGTCTCTCCAACTAATATCTAATATTTAAAAAAACACAAAAAATGTTTAGCCTCTTCGCCCCCCTAACCCCCTTATATGATCCCAAATCTGGACCACAGAGGGTACATTCCTTTATATGGTTGCTAGTCTCTACTAGATGAATTTGATATTTCCTTCCTATAAGACACAAAACACACATGTATAATAATCATAAAATTTGTCACATAAAATTTATGACATGACTAAATATGTCCTAAAATACAAATTTGGATTCATTAATCAAGTCACTTGACTTCTATGAACCTTTACTTACTCATTTTATAAAGAAAAAGAACTATGCTAGATGCTGCAGTTGTTTTCAATAGACCCTACTCCATTGAGTCTATCCTTAATTTCTAAGAATCTGGAGTTTTTAGTTATATTTTCTACTATTTGGGGGTTTAAGTGATCAGCCCTATGTTTTACTTACACTTTTATGATTACACAAATATATGTACATGTTATGCACTATAATCCTGAATAAAGTATAACCCAAATACATATGTCTATAAAATAATAAGATGTTTTAACAAACAAGATTGAGGTTTCTAAAATAAAAATGGCCACTGTTTATTGATACTTTTCATTAAATTTTTGCATATATTTTTATACCCAGATTGTGCTTTGATACAGGTATAGGTATTTCCATCATATGACTGAGAAAAGTGAGGCTTAGAAAGGCTTAAATCCTTACTTAAAGCCGTCATGGTCATCATTCCATCACCATTCCTCTTTTCTGTAGGTTTTCCTTTTAACTGTGTCTATATTATCCCATTTTGAGTCTGTCTTAGCCAACATCAACTGAACAAAACAGCTTTCTAATCACAAGTCAAAAAAAAAAAAAAAAGCCATGCAGGGACACAGATTTTCAGTAGCCAACTGTTACATAGCTTTAAAAGCTTTCAATAAGTATTGCTTTTCCAAAAGAAAAAAAGAGTTTTTTCTTTCTTGCTATTGTTTCTAACATATTTATAAGATGATTTCTTTGCTGCTTTGTATGTCCCTCCCCCACAGTATAACCCCTGCT
>NW_012272099.1:0-1668 GCF_000151885.1 Dipodomys ordii
CACCAGAAAACCGGAAGTGGCGCTGTAGCTCAAGTGGTAGAGCGCTTGCCTTGAGCTGAAGAGCTGAGGGACAGCGCCCAGGCCCAGAGTTCAAGCCCCAAGACCGACAAAAAAAAAAGAAATAGTGTAAGGTCTATAGACTGGAGGGGGGAAACAAAGAAACATGGAAAGCAATAAATGTAAGTATATCACAGCAATACAATGATCTCTCAATTATCTAATGTGAGTTACATGAAGGTATTACATATCGATCCATAAACAGAAATGATTCTGGCAGAAGAACACAGAACTAGACTACTGTGAGCTTGGTTGAAGTAAATAATTTTAACATTCACTTGGCAAAAATTGAGCATGTACAGTAAGGCCAGAAAAATTTAGCCATTACTTTAAAACAGCTTGTTACAATACAGAGGGGAAGACAAGTTAACACACTGGGTGCTGGTAGCTCATACCTGTAATCCTAGCTACTAAGAAGGCTGAGATTTGAGGTTAGAAGCCAGCCCAGGCAGTGAAGTTTGTGATACTGTTATCTCTAGCTCTAGGATCAAGTGGTAGAGAACTATCCTTCAGCAAAAAAGCTCAGGGACAGAACCTAGGCCCTGAGTTTAAGTCCAAGGACTGGCACAAAAAGCTGGAAGTGGAGCTGTAGATTAAGTAGAACACAAGCCTTGAGTGAAAAAGCTAAGGGACAGAACCCAGGCCCTGAGTTCATGCCTCAGTATTGGCAAAACAAAGAACAAAAAGAACCCCCCCCCAAAGTAAACACAATTATGATGTATAATAATACAATGTGATAGAGCATGTGATGGGGCTATGTGGACAGAAGTGGCAGTTCAGGTAGCTAGTAGTGAAGTTAACACCTATATGACATCAATATACTAAGTTAGCTAGAAGATAGGGTCACTCCACTCAGAAAGCAGTAAATATAAATGAGAAGGAAGAAGAAGAGGAGGAGGAAGAAGAAGAAGAATGGAGGGTGGGTGGGATTTAAACTGAAGAAGTGGACAGGGACACAATGCCCAAACTAAAAAAGTTCAGACTTCATCTTGAAGTTCTCACTGAACCACAAAGTACTAAGAGCAGGAGAAAAAAAAAATGCATTTCTGGAAATTTATTCTGATTGCAGAATAAAAACCAAATGGTTTAAAACAGAATAATGGAAACCAGAGAATACAAACAGCTAACATTTTTCTAACACTCTATGGACCAAATGTCTCTATAGGGAACCTTGTACCTACTAGTTTATTACTCTCATTATTTTAATTCTTACAAGGAAGATACTATTATTTCAATCCTACAAATTAAAAAATTGAGGCAGAGAGAGATGATAACTAAGTCAGAGACAGAGCTGTATTCCAGCCCAGTCATGTTATGCTCTAAGAAATCGATCATAAGCCAAGCTCCTAGTTACCCAGGAGGCTGAGATCCAAGAAAGGGGAGAAAGACTAGAGCAACAGGTCTATTTTTAAACGAATAAACTCACTGGATCACTTGATATAATGAATTACTTTACAAAGGGCAAACTACTGGGCTGGGAAGGTGGCTCAGTGGTAGAGCGCTTGCCTTGCAAGCCAGAGGCCCTGGGTTCGATTCCTCAGCACCACATAAGCAAAAAGAAAAAAGCCAGAAGTGGCGCTGTGGCTCAAGTGGTAGAGCGCTAGCCTTGAG
>NW_012272100.1:0-2484 GCF_000151885.1 Dipodomys ordii
ATACAGATGCCAATAATGAGAAAACATAAAGATGTTATTGTCTTACAAAGAATTTAAAGCAATTACAAAATTCTTGAACAAGTAATTCAAAGCATTTATAAAACAGTATTATGACATCTCAGTAAAGAAAATATAAGCTGGATACCAGTGGCTCATGCCTGTAATCATAGCTATTCAAGAGCCTGAGATCTAAGGATCACAGTTCAAATCCACCCAGGGAAGAAAAGTCTATGAGATTCTATTCTCCAATTAACCACAAAAAGCAAGAAATGAAGATGTGGCTCAAGTGGTTGAGTGCTAGCCTGGAGCAAAAAGCTAACGGATATTACCCAGGCTTGAGATAAAGCCCCAGGACAAGCACACACAGACACAAAAACAAAAAAAGAAAAGGAAACACCTAAAAAGGAAATGGGTAATTTAGGACTAAATGTGCAATCGTCAAAGTGAGTAATAACTGCTGGATTTAAATAAAAGGGAAAATCATATATTTTCAATAGTATGAAGTATCATGAAAGACTATTCTCTTTTTTAAAATGTAATATATTTTGATTTAAAACCTATCTACTATGGCCTGACTCCAATGGCACACACCTGGAACCCTAGATACTTAGGAATCTGAGATCTGATGAGCTTGATTTTAAACCAGCCTAGACAAGGAAGTCCATGAGACTCTGATTTCTAATTCACCACCAAAAAATTCTGGAAATGGAGCTGTAGGTCAAGTTGTAGGGTGCTAGCCTTGAAAGAAAAAAAGTAAAAGCTCAGGGACAGCACCCAGGGAGTTCCGGCCCAGGACTGAAGAAAAAAAAAACTATGTATTAAGTACTATAAATATTATTGAAAATAGTAGAAAATTTCACATTTACTTCTCAGAACACTCAACAACCAAATCTCCAAAATCTGAAATACTAAATGCAATTACAATAAAATCCCCATCACACTTTGTCATCTGGAAATAGAAATAATCTACATGACCAATAATTAGAGTCAAAATTAAAAGATATGTATTACCTGATTTCAATAGTTAGCGTGTGTGAAAATGAAGCTATAAAGGAATGATATCATTAATAAATTATCTAGAACATAAAACTTTTATAATCAACTAACAAGAAGACATAATTCCAAACCGATTTGAACTGACTCTTAACCAAAGAATGATGTATAACCGATTTTCACAGAGTCACTTTGAAAAATAGTTTAGCCATTTCTGGTAGGACTTAAATAATTTGTCTACCATATGAGCCATTAATCCAACTTCTATGTACTTACTAAAGAGGAATAAAAAGAAATGACCCATGCTACATACATACAAATATATTACATACCTGTAATTGGGACTGTTTTGGAGAGTATGGAAGAAGCTAAGGATAATAACAAAATATTGGAACATAAATAATATTGCAGTATCTTGTGTCTGTATATGATGATGGCATAAGAAAACTCACTAAAACTGTTAAATACCTGAGGGGTAAAGGGAATGTGTAATGAAAACATGATGAGAGGATTGATTTAACTAAAGTATAATATATGTATTTGTTATAAATGTGTAAAATACTATCATTAATGTATATTCAACTTTCATAGCATCCATTGGAGAGGGGGAACTTTTACTATTATTTTTACAACAACAAACAAAACCAGTTGGCTCCCACATTGTTAACTAACTTTATTTGGTCACATTCATAATCACTGTTGAGGAATTGCTCATAAGCACAAAGTTAAATTCTAAATCTCTAATCTTAGCAAGCATTTATACCAGTATAAATTGAAAATTAGAGCCATGGTTTATTGATTTGATAGAATCATTCAAAAATGAGGGATTAATAAGTCTGTAAAATATTTCAGAAAACTATTTTACTCTTCAACAGTGCTTTTAATAAATGGAATTTGACTTCTCTGTCTCAGTGTAATGGATGAGTAACTAGAAAAACGCTTAGAAGCTGAGAGAGATAAATGCCAAGGTACTTACAAAACTGCTCAATAAACAGCAGACCCTTCAACAGAATCCTCAAAGGCAAGGAGCACTCTAGAACAAAATAACTTACAAACCAATTACTCCATCTAATAGTTATCCTCTAAAATTGAAAGATAAGGGGCTAGGAAGGTGGCTCAGTGGTAGAGCACTTGCCTTGCATACCTACAGCCCTGGGTTCGATTCCTCAGCACCACATAAGCAAAAAGAAAAAAGCCAGAAGGGTGCTGTGGCTCAAGTGGTAGAGTGCTAGCCTTGAGCTGAAGAACTGAGGGACAGCACCCAGGCCCAGAGTTCAGGCCCCATGACAGACCCAAAAATAAATAAATAAATAAATAAAATTGAAAGATAAGGACCTTCCATGATACCTATTAACTAAGGCAACTCATGAGCGCTCATCCATCCACTTTTATTATGTCTGGTTTTATTGTATTGGTTTGATGAAACCAGTATCTCTAGCATTTGGTTATAACTTTCCCAATCCTCATTCATCTGTCAATTCATTTATCACT
>NW_012272101.1:0-1372 GCF_000151885.1 Dipodomys ordii
CCCCCCCCCCCCCCGAGTTGTAAAGTTCGTTCTTGGACATAACAACTTGTACATCTTGTTGTTGCAATGGGTCCACCTGTATCCCCATTTAAACGGTTTTTGCCCTTCCCCTCTACAAATTATACCAACATCAAATGATAATTTCTATTCATTGTTGTTGCACTAGCCATGGAAGAACTCCCATTTGTGAGTAAAATGTAGTGTTATTAGCTGCCACAAGTGTTTCCACTTTGGTAATGGAGACATTACTGCCACCTAGTGGCAAGTTATCTAAATTACAGAACCAGGTCTGGAAAAATAAACATTTACAAAATTCAATTCTTTAAGTTAAAGTCTGTGTATCTTATAAACATTAACCTTAATTTTGAAGCAAAATGTATACATATTGCTACAAAACCAAACAAGGGCTGAAACTAACTAAAAAAATTAGGAATTTTTTTCATTACCAGTATCAAAATAATTGCTTATTGCTTGGTAAATCTAATTGCAGGCTAAGTCAAAATTTAACAGAACCAACGCTATCAGAGAAGCTAATCAATATATTTCTGGTATGGAAAGCACAATAACTTGTTACCTTCATGCATTGGAGTAGTATGGTTTCTAGAGGCTTAGAAAAAATGAGGCGTTAAAATTACGTTGTGTATCCCTCTAGATCCACACGCAAAACTATCAGCACTGGATGGGAAGAAAAGCAAAAGACCTCCATCAGGCAGTGCAGAAAGAAAAGAGCCTGGGATTTGGGATCTGGAACTGGAGATTTCCCTGCCTCTACTTCCCAAAGGCGGGGAATTTAGGTGTGTATCACCGAATCAGCATGCTGGGCTTTGAATCTACATTTTAAACTTAAACCACTTGAGGAGAGTTAAAGTAAGTAGGTCCACCTGGAAGTGATGGCGAGTCCCTGTGACCCTGCTTCTCAGGAGGCAGGGATCTTACTCCCAATTTACCACTAAAAAATCATAAGTAGAGTTTGTGGCTCAAATGAGACAGCGCCTAGGCCCTGCGTTCAAGCCTGGAGACCAGAACAACACAACCTCAATAACAAAAGGCCTCTGTGTCAACCTAACTTTGTATTTCCAGCATTGAATTGTTCGATGTTTCACAAAATCGGAGTTTATTACTACCTCCCTACTTAAAATGAGTCAAAAGCGATCATGAGATAATGGTAAATGACACATTACCTTAATGTGCCTTCTGAACTGCTCAAAATTGTAACTTTGTCGGAAGAGTATGTCTTTCTTTCCTTGGGGCTGGGATTTTTTTGGGGGGGTCCGGTGGTGGGGCCTGAACTCTGGGCCTGGGCGCTGTCCCTCAGTTCTTCAGCTCAAGGCTAGCGCTCTACCACTTGAGCCACAGCGCCACTTCCGGCTTT
>NW_012272102.1:0-1752 GCF_000151885.1 Dipodomys ordii
AAAAAAATGTGTTAATGTGTCTATGTAGTTCAAAATTTAAAGTGATAAAAGAAGGTATATATTGAGGCTTTTCACTTCCACCTGGTCTCCAATACACCTTGTTCTTCCCGGTCCTTTACAAAAAAATTCTTTTCTTTTCCTTTTTTTTTTGTTGTTGGTCATGAGGCTTGAACTCAGGGTCTGGGTGCTGTTCCCAAGCTCTTTTGCTCAATGCTAGAACTCTACAACTTGAGCTGCAGTGCCACTTCTGCTTTCTGAGTAGTGAACTGAAGGTAAGAGTCTCACAGGGACTTTTCTGCCAGACTGGCTTCAAACCTTAATCCTCAGATCTCAGTGCTCTGAGTAGCGAGGATTACAGGTGTGAGCCCCTGGCACTGAGTTTATATTGGTTTCTTATTTTATTTATTTATTTTATTTTTTGGGTCCGGTCGTGGGGCTTGAACTCTGGGCCTGGGCGCTGTCCCCAGCTGGTCCGGTCGTGGGGCTTGAACTCTGGGCCTGGGCGCTGTCCCTCAGCTCTTCAGGTCGTGGGGCCTGAACTCTGGGCCTGGGTGCTGTCCCTCAGCTCTTCAGCTCAAGGCTAGCACTCTACCACTTGAGCCACAGCGCCACTTCCGGCTTCTTTTTCTTTTTGCTTATGTGGTGCTGAGGAATCGAACCCAGGGCCTCAGGCATGCAAGGCAAGTGCTCTACCACTGAGCTACCTTCCCAGCCCCTATATTGGTTTCTTATGTACCTTTCTGGTAGTTTCTTATATGGGCTAGAAATTAGTGTATATCCTTAAGGTTTCTCTTTCCAAAAGCAAATGTAGCTTTTTAAAAAACTTTTCTTAAATGTCTCACTGGACAAATGTGGTTTTGATTCTCTTTGCCTTTCTACTCATAGATATACACAAGTGAGATTTTATGTTTGTATATGGATTGCTCATTAATTTCATTTTATAATTGCATAGAATTTTATTTTATCGTGGTATTATGACTTTAAAAATCCATTTGAGGGGCTGAGAAGGTGGCTTAGTGGTAGAGCACTTGCCTTGCATTCCTGAGGCCCTGGGTTCGATTTCTCAGCACTACATAAGCAAAAAGAAAAAAGCCGGAAGTGGTGCTATGGCGCAAGTGGTAGAGCGCTAGCCTTGAGCTGAAGAGCTGAGGGACAGCGCCCAGGCTCAGAGTTCAGGCCCCACGACCAGACCCCCCCAAAAAAATCCATTTGATTGATCCCTGTGTGTTTCCAGTCTTGAACCACATTTGGATGCCATTGTTTATCACACTCTAATTTAATACTATGTTCATTCAATACTATATATTTTTATCACTTTTTATATGCTATGTACTTTTATTAAATGGCATGAGAATTAGACCATTTGGTCTAATGTCTTGCAGCTATGTGATGTGTAATTGTAGTATGCATATTGAAATACATTTTAATATAACTATTCTGTTCTTCAGAAAGCATACAATTTTCCTTTGTCATTTATATCTGCTATTTTTCTCTAATTACTTTTCTGTTGCAGTTTTGTTTTGATTTTTCATTTTGTGTCATGTTTTCCTACTATATGGCTCTCAAGATGGAAAGTGAGGAGATTCAGACCCAAGGTGCTCTTCCTATTGAAATAACCAGTATCACTACTTTATTTTTTCATGGAAAAACTGCCTTTTAAAGCAAATTCAAAGTAAAGAAGTGGCTAATTCTAGTTTTTTTTTTATTTTATTTGTGAAGATACTGTACAGAGGGGTTACAATTACATGGGCA
>NW_012272103.1:0-1291 GCF_000151885.1 Dipodomys ordii
ACCCACCCATCCATCCACCCATCCACCCATCCATCCACCCACCCACCCATCCACCCACCCACCTGTCCGTCCGTCCATGAGCCTCCAGGGCCGGTGGCCGGGGCCCTGGGCAGCCCTAGCCTCCACCCTGATGCTCCTCCCAACAGTGCTCGGGTCAGCCGGGGAGGAAGACAGAGGTGAGGAGGGAGGCCCAGGGTGTCTGTCTGTGTCTGTCTGTCTGTCTCCCTGGTGTCTGTGTGTCCATCTCCCTGGTGTCTGTCTATCTCCTTCGTGTCTGTCTGTCTGTGTGTCTGTCTCCCTGGTGTCTGTCTGTCTCACTGGTGTCTGTCTGTCTGTCTCCCTGGTGTCTGTCTGTCTCTCTGTCCAGCTCCCTGGTGTCTGTTTGTCTGTCTCCCTGGTGTCTGTCTGTCTGTCTGTCTCCCTGTCTGTTTCCCTGGTGTCTGTCTGTCTGTCTCCCTGGTGTCTGTCTGTCCATCTGTGTCTCTCTCCAAGGCATTCCCAGTGCTGGTGGGCATCTGTCCATCAGTCTGTCCGTCCCTCTCATGCCCCCCTCCTATGCCCCCCAATCTTTCTCCTCCCTTCAGATGCCTCAGCCCTCCCTTCCCCCTCCCCCCATCCTTTCCAGAACCTTCCTCCCCCTCCTCTTCCTCTATCTACAGTCAACATCATCCCCCGCCCAGGCCTCTACTTCCTCTTTTCTCTCCTGAGTGCTGGCGGGCGGCGTGGGCTGAGATCTTATAATGGCGGAGGACGTGCGTCACCCCGGCCTCCCCCAAAATCCCCTCCCGAAACCTCTCGGAACCTTCAGGAAACTTCCGGAACTCCCAACGCCCGGGGCTGGGCCAGGGAGGACTGGGGAAGGCCCGGGGGTCGGAGGCTGGGGGGGGGGGGTCAGAGGCCGCACGCCTGCCTCTCATTCTCCCCCCCCCACTCCCTGGGGCCTCAAACCCGCACCAGGCCTGCGTCTGCTGTGCCTCAACCTCCACACGGTGCTGGTGACCTGGGACCAGGGCGGCCATGCCAACCTCAGCCTCCACTACAGGTGCGGACAGGGGAAGGGTGGGGGCGGCATCTGTCTGTCTGTCCATCTGTCCATCTGTTGGTCTGTCCACCCACCCATCCACCCATCCACTCATCCATCCATCCATCCACCCATCCATCCATCCATCCATCCACCCACCCCATCCATCCATCCATCCATCCACCCACCCATCCACCTATCCACCCACCCATCCACCCACCCATCCATCCACCCATCCATCCACCCACCCATCCATCCACCCATCCATCT
>NW_012272104.1:0-2634 GCF_000151885.1 Dipodomys ordii
CTTTTTGCTTATGTGGTGCTGAGGAATCGAACCCAGGGCCTCATGCATGCAAGGCAAGTGCTCTACCACTGAGCCACCTTCCCAGCCCCTTAATATTTAATAGTTGGGAAAAGATGAGATGTTTACTTTAAAGACGCCAAAAAATATGAACAACAAGGTTGGAGTGATGGCCTTTTATATCTCCATGTCTCTCTGTGTTAAGTATCTTGCCATGAAATGGCTCCTGGTCTACTTTGTGGTAGCTTCCATGGAGAAATAATGGCTTTCAACATTTGTTGTTAACATCCACAGCCAATCACTGAAGCATGCTTACTTGAAATGCAATTCTGCCTCGACTCAGTTGGAGCTTGTGGAAGGAAATTGGATTTGATAGAACGTTCATTGCTGGAGACAAAGTCCATTTGCCTAAATTTGCGATGTGATACCTGCTCCTCAGCTTCCTCATTTCATTTGCTACTTTGCTCTTCTTCTGGAGCCTTGTACTCCATTTGGCTGAAAAACATCATTACTTAGTAATTACCGTTGCTTAGCTTCCCCCCTCTATGCTTGTTTGGGAAACCCTGATACTCTCACAGAAGTGGTGTTTTGGTTTTCGTTTTGTGTTCATGCTGGAGACTGAACTCAGGGCTTCACATACATAGAAATTTAGCTATTCTCTCCATTAGAGATAAAGGAAACACAAAGGAAAAATGGATGAGTACTTCATACTCTTCTTCCACAAAAGCTTAAATATCTTTCTGATAAATCTTAGAGGCATACAGACAAGTTCAAAATGGAGATTCTGATAAATATAGAAGGGCCAGTGAAAAGTGGAGGAGTTCAGGTTTCTAAAGGCTACAAAACAGGTTTAAAAGGCCCAGTTTGGTCTTGGTACTCAGAGTCCTAGTTCAATAAAAAAGGTCAAAGTTCCTGATTCCTGTCTCAATTCTATTATAAGGTCTTGTGAAATAGAGATTTTCTTTATCTTCTGGTTATGTTCTCAAGGCATTCAAAAGAGCTTGATAGACAATCAACTAATATTTGTTGAATATAAAATGGATTGAGGAACTGGAGCTGTGGTTCAAATGGTAGAGTGCCAGCCTTGAGCAAAAAAGCCAAGTGAGAGTACTAGGCCCTGAGTCCAAGTTCGAGCCCCAGAACTAGCCCTGAGTTCAAGTTCGAGCCCCAGTAATAGCCCTGAGTTCAAGTTGGAGCCCTAGTACTAGAACCAAATAAAAAGAATTTCTCCAGGGGTCTAGATAGACTTAAACTTTTAGATCTTAAAAAGCATTATTGGAGCCTGGCACCTGTGGCTCATGCTTGTCATCCTAGTTACTCATACTCAGGAGACTGAGATCTGAGGATTGTAGTTCAAAGCCAGCCCTGGCAGGGAAGTCCATGAGACTCTCATCTCCAATAAACCACTCAAAAAGCTGGAAGTGGCTCTATGGCTCAAGGGATAGAGCACTTGCCTTGAGCAAAAGAAGTCCAGGGACAGTGCCCAGGCCCAGAGTTCAAGTCCCAGGACTGGCAAACAAAAAGGCATTATTGGAAAAAATGGCCGGTGTTACTACACAGGTGTGCAAGTAACCGTTGTGGGACATGGCCATGGCGGTTGTGAAACACCACCCTTCCTCTGCATCTCCGGACCATGCTTCCCAGTGTTATAGAAGAATTCTGTGACCGATGTGCTGCGTGTCTGGCTGCTGCTAGGTGGATGGGGCTGCCCCTCTGTCCAGCAGGACACTCTAGCCTATTGCGCTGTTTTCCTACAAGTAGCTGGCATCATGTTGGAATATGGGAGGTCACTGATTATGTATGTGAGGCCTGGAGCACATGGAGACTCAAAACCCTCTCCCTCCGGACTCTAGTTTCTTTGTAGATTATTTCTGTGAGGACACAGGTCTGCTGGAGACCGGGGAAGGTGGAGGCCCTGTGCAGCTGGGCTTGCTGTGGTATGGAGTCACCAGAGAAGGAATTCCATCTCAGTGTCTTTGTCTCCAGTTTAAAATCCACCGTGGTGCATGTGCTCACACATCATGGGAAGAAGAGATGTCACCAAGCCTTTCCCTTCACATGGTCCCTAGCTTAGAGACTGTGCATGTAAGCTGAATGTCAGGGAGGTAGGCAGGCCTGAGCCAGGTCTCTCTTCATGCACTGCTTTGTGCTTAATATTATTTTGAAACTTAATTTTTGATTTAAAAATGACTTCTCTAGATATTGAATTTTTATACGCTTTCGGGACTAGGAATTTGAGCTCTCGAACTGTTGTTTTTGTTTTATTTTGTTCCTTAGTGCAAAAAGCTATTTGAACTTGGCTTGGACTTGAACATTTTTTTCCTCTTTTCACATGTCGGTCTACAGCACATTTAAAATAATTCACGACAAAGGAGTTTTAGTCACAATCTATTTTCCCCGGTGTTTCTTTTTATTTCTTTTGGGGACTGAACTCTGGGCCTGGGCGTTGTCCCTCAGCTCTTCAGCTCAAGGCTAGCGCTCTACCACTCGAGCCACAGCACCACTTCTGGCTTTTTTCTTTCTTTCTTTTTTAAATTTATTTTATTTTATTTGTGAACATACTGTACAGAGGGGTTACAATGACATGGGCAGGATAATGCGTACATTTCTTACCAAGCATTGCAGCCTCCTCCTTTG
>NW_012272105.1:0-9438 GCF_000151885.1 Dipodomys ordii
GTGTGGGTGTGTCTCCACAGTGTCCATTGTGTGGGTGTGTCTCCACAGTGTCCCCAGTGTGGGTGTGTCTCCACACTGTCCCTTGGGAGTGACTTTCCCAGCCTTGGTGTTTGACATCTGCCGTACAGCACACAGTCATCTTCAGATGTCTACTGTACTAAGAACTCAGGCCTGACTGGCAGCCGCCCACCCTCAGTGCCCCCTTCACTCAGGAAGACCGGTCCCCAGCCTGCTCCCAGTTCACTCCACATCTTATGACACCGGGGTTATCTGAGATGGTTATCTGAGGAAGGGAGTCTGTAGATCAAAGATGGACATGGCACGCCGAAGACAAAGAAATGATCACAGGTAAGCAAGCCTCCCACACCATCCTGGAGGGACACTGCTCAGTCAAGTCTAATAAAAGAACCACATTCTCTGACTGAGCATGCCCAGTTCAAAGCCTGGTGACCCCTCCCCAGTATCCGTCCCCCAGCCCGAAGCCCAAAGTGAGGTCATGACTCATAACTCTAATGCCCATAACTCATTAAAGCACAGTGAGCCTGGTTACATGTAAGTAAAGTGATATGCTTGAAATGTGAGCTGTACCACGGATTTTCACATGAAGTAGAAGCCTATTATCACAAGTTGCAACATAAGTTTTTCTCTGGTTTCTGAAAGCTTATCTTAATCCACAAGTAATGTTAAAATATTTGTGAGTCTCACTGTCTAGAACTGAGCTTATGTGAGGGAAAGGAAGGGAAGGGGAGACGGGAAGATGAAGGAAAGGGAAGGGAACGGAGGGGAGAGGAATAGAAAAGTTCAGATATGAAGAAGAAAAACAAAAGTTCCTTTTCTCCCCAGGAGCTTTCTGAGTTTTGCTTGAAGGTGAATACAAAAAAAATATATATCAGCATTATATAATAGGGTTCTCAAGCTATATAGAAAAGCCTGTAAATCACCAGCTATAAATGGAGGTCAGGAAAGGGAGCCAAAGTTGATCAAGTGTATTACTAGTAGATTGAAAAGCTTCTTCAATTTGATACTTAAAGACATCAAATATATATATATATATATACATATACATATACATATATATACAAAAACACACTAAAAACATTTGACATAAGTCAGATATGAAATACGAACATATAGGAGAAGGAAAATAAAATAGCATCTAAAATTAAACAGAAAACCAAAACAGAGGAAAACTCCAATGGCAGAATGACCTTAAGCCATAGTAGGGCTTCATCTCTAGGAACTGAGGGAGTCATTCAAAAGTTGCTAGGATTTGGCTTTCCAGGTAAGGCTGTTGAGAGTTACCTGGAAAAGGAAACCTTACCAAATTGCTACTTGGTATATTTCTAAAATGTATCTTCATTTCTCATTAAAGACCAAAGTACAAATTATTTTCAACTGTATTTCTTATCAATCTGGACAATTCGACCAACTAAAAGAAAATTTCACCTGGACGCCAGCGGCTCATGCCTGTGATCCTGTCTACTAAGGAAGCTGAGATCTGAGGGGTACACCTCAAAGACAGCCTGAGCAAACAAATCAGAGAAACTTTTACCTCCAATTACCAAGCAAAGTGGCAGATTGGGGGTAGAGCTCCAGACTTGAGCTAAAAAGCAAAGCAAGAGTGTGAGCTCAAGTCCCAGTACGCCACACACACACACACACACACACACACACACACACACAAGAAAATAGCCATGCGCCTGCTAAGGGATCTGAAGGCCCACTCTGCTCAGGACTCAGAGCTACTGGGTCTAGGTGGGGTTTCACACTGGCTTTTGTGACTTCTTTTTACATTCCTCTTCCTCTGAGGACTGTGAACTCAGAATTCGTAGGGGAAGCCTTGCTAAATTCCCCTATCTCTGTGTGGGTTCCACGTGGGTTTTCTTGACACTCCATGTGCCTCATCCTGGAAATTCAGAACAGCTCAAACTTCCGAGGAGTAGGCTATGCTAGGCACATCATCTAGTGTGAGGAAGACCATGTGAGCCCACTGTAAGGGAGAGAGAGAAACAGCGCCGACTCTCTCTGCCCTTGGATCAGAGCAGGAGGGAGGGAGTGTCTGACAGGCAAGGTACACTCATAAAGAAGGTCCTGACAGGTCTTTTTTGAACACCTGTTCCCCCAGCCTGTTCCCTGTTTGTTTATGTTGTTGACTCAGGTTCTTCGTGTGCTCAGATGATGCTTAATATCCCGTGGAATGTGGACTTTTCTATTCTCTCATCTTCAGTGAAGACTGGGGGTGGTAACAAAGCAAACCTCAAGAGCTAGCAAAGGATACAAAGTGAGGAGTCAGAACCACGTTTTGAGTACCTCTCGGCATTCATTCCTAAAAATCAGCTCTGTCCATGGAACTGTAAAGCAGAGAGCTCTGTTGAGAGCGCTGCAGTGCATTTCTGAGCAGTTCTTACTTCCGCTCCACCCAACTCTCACCACTCTACTGACTCAGAGGTGAGAGCAATCTGCTGCATAAAAACAAACATTTTATACATGGGAAAGAAGTAATTGAAACAGAACACCAGTACAGCGAAGGCAAAATTTGGGAAGATAATAAATAACAGAATTGTGCTATTAGCCTAAAGACTCTATTGCTGTTAAATATTTTGGAGTAAAATGTGCAATAATACTCCTTGCTGATACATTTTCTCTGATTTTTACCATAAGGTCTTCTAAGCCAGAAGATGCTGAAAGAACTGCTAAGACACCAGAGCTGAAGATCTGAAACACTTAGTTGTTTGGCAATGTATCCACAAGGCCTGTTTACACCACATCATTGTCACCTGATTTATTGACAAGCTTGGTAAATGTCGTCAACAGTAGAAAGTTGCTTTACAAAGAGCAGAAAAGAATTATAGGTTATAATCAGGTGTGACGCCAAAACATCCAGTGGTTGGGCTTTAGAAAAATTCAGATTATTTAAACCTTTAAAATACATGAAATTGTCATTTGCCTTGACATTACTTCAGGTTGGAGGAATGTGGTAGAAGAGCTTGCTGACAAGGAGAGAGCATGGGGGAGGGAGGGGCACAGGGAGGAGTGTTTGGGAGCACGGAGAGGAGTGGTCAGGAGCATGTGGGGGGGGTCAGGAGCAGGGAACAGCCAGAAGGGAGCACGCATGGAGATGAGGGGCTAAAGACATTATCATCCTGTCTTGCATTTCTTTCCTAATATAATCTCCATAGCAAGGAAATGTGTGACCGCCTTTGCACCACCATTTGGCATACATGAACACACACTAACGCTTACACACAAGCAACTCAGCACGATAATTTTAAAATTTGCAGTATTTGCTGATGTTAACCAAGGAGCAGGAGCTGTCTCTCTAAATACCAGTATAAATGTTCAGATTATGTTCAGACATTCACGTACCTATGAGATGGCCCTGGACATGAGCATGTGCCCTTTACTTCAGCAAAACAATGAGCTCACCAGCACCGAGCTCTAGCTGCCTGTGGGTGAGCCAGGTCTTGCAAATTCAATGGAGGGTAGCCTACATAATCCGCACCCTGACCATGGGGAAGGAGGAGGCACCAGCCTCAGAAATCCACAAAAACGTTTTCTGGTCAAACCATGGGTGAGTCGTGAGCTCTTCAAGCCAGTGTGCAAGGCAACCAAGATGAACTCTGCACAGAAGCCAGTGAGATCACCATACCCAGCTGGTTTGCACTCAGCCACCAGAAATTGCCAGCTACTTATCATTCCTCCATGAAACGACAGTTTAATGGCGTAAATTTAAAGACATCCACTCCTTTACTAAGGGCCAAATGCCGTATCAACAATGTCCAAAATCTGAAAGTTAATTTTTATGTGAGACATGTTTCTATTCCGAGTGACAAAATGACCAAAAGTACAAAGACCACATGGAGATGTCAGCTGTCCGTGTGGTGCCATTTTCCCAAGCAGTCACATGATTGCATTTCGCATTACATTTTCATTCATTGGGCTTTTAGGTGTCTGTTCAATTGGATTTCTCTTCACCTTTCAGACTTTGAGCCCATTCCTGAGGTCCCTGCTACACTGTATCTTAGGATAACTGATTCACTTATTCACAAAGGTTTTGAGGAATTTATTTGAAACACCATCCCATGGTATGAAAAGGAGTAAGTTGCCTGTGTGTAAGATAAGGTGGATAATGCCAAATGAGAATCTGCATCATCATAGTTAGAAAATTGGTGATCTTTTAGCACAGGCCAACAAACAATCTAGTCCTTCTGTGAGCCAGGAAAAACCTAAACAGCAGAAGTACCAATCATCTGGGGATACAAGATACCAGTTCCAAGCAGGACCAGAGTCAGGAAGAGATTAAAAGTGCTTGTTGACTAGAGTTCTTAGATTTCCAGAGAATGTCAGAATTGGAAGGAGATCAGATTAGAAACAAAAGTCAAAGTTCTTGTGCTACTGTACTAAAAGAAGAAGGAGAGGAGAAAGCAAAGTTATATTTCCATAGGGATTCCACAAAAAGAGACAGCTGTACAGACAAATAATTATGGACATGGAAGGAAATCCTTTAACTCCTTCAAACACAGGACCTCGGTATTGGTTGACCGACTTCCCATGTTCACAGCTTAAGCAGAAGGAGGCGGCGATGGGGTGAAGCCATGTCCCATCAAAGGCTTTGTTCCTGGGGGCCTTAGATGGTGCCCCTCTTCAGTGAGACTGGCCGATCTCAAAGATTCAGATTGTTTTCCTAACAGTCTGAAGTCAGAGGCGATGAATGGTGGCATCCAGTCACAGAGAAGTCACGTGGACTCAGCCATTTCCTGGATGAATCCATGTTTTGTACCTGCCATGCAAAGGACAACTGTTCCTTCCTGTAAAGATATTAAAATATCCAACACTCACAGTTCTAATTGTGAGACTTTTCTATATTCAAAGTGAGGGCATTTCCAGCTACCCCTAAGTGGGGTCAAAAGTTCTGATAAAATTGTGCCTCACGTAATAAGTACATCTCTTCTTTGGACATTGTTGCCTTGCTTTCCCCTAGTTCCCCTCTCCCATCCTTGCCTTCAAGTTACATAGCTCATTTTCCTCATGTACACTGAACACCATGACTGTGTTTGTTCACCCTTTCTCCCTCCCCAACTGCACCCCTTGCCATCCCTAAAAAAGACCAAGCCAAAGTTATAACAAGAACAACAGATAGAATCGTCCTCACTCTTCTTCCTCACCCTTGGGAATCATCCGACTAGAAGCAAAAACTGGAACTCTTGCACATGGCTGGAGCACAAGCCAACCTGCCCAACCACAAGGAAGAGGCCAGGATTTCGAGGTATCACAGAGCACCCCAAAACTGCGCTCAGCCAGCTTCAGGATCCTCAGACAACACCACGCCACTTGTAGCCTTTTGATAAGACCCTTTCTCCTCAGGTTTTTACAATGGGAAAGCCTCAGGCTACACTTTGCTCATCTCCCCTAGAGACAAATGGTCACCTTACCTTTTCTTTCCAAGCCAGATTAATCAAAAACAATCACCAGACTGTTCTCTCAAACATCTCTATCAGGAAACTCCAGGCACCATATCTTTCCTGTGTTCCCACAGGAAACCTGCTTTAAAAATATATTAGGCAAGGCTAGTGCTCTACTACTGCCAGGATTTGAGCCAAGGACATGAAATCATCGATTTTTTTCACTACTCCCCTAAGGTCTCCCTGAAGTATAACACAAATGACTATTTCCAATTTCATTTTTGAATAGAAGCTACTCCTTGTTTATTACATAATGTGCACAGTAGTAAAAGCTGTCTCATCACCCTTTGTCCCCAGATTAGTTCATGAAACATTCATAGCACATGGAAGGACACATATTTGGGGATATATTTTCTTTTTGTGTGGGCACAAGTCCTGCAGCTTGAACTTGGAGCCTATTCACTCTCCTTAAGCATTTTTGCTCAAGGCTAATGTTATACCACTTGAGCCATAGCTCCTCTTCTGGTTTCTTTGGTGGGTAAAGACAAGAGTCTTAAGCATTTGGTTTTGAATGAAACATATATATATGGGACCTTTTCCAGTGGGTGATGATAACCATGACAACAAAAACATGACTGGAAAAGCAACTACCTGGCCTACTGTAAACCTGGTTCAGAGGGGCTGATGGTTATCTGCCCATGAGTTACCAACTTAGGAGACACACCTGCTTCACTCTTGTTGAGTCAGATATTTTAAAATCAATTTCCAAGCATCAATTCAAGCTTCTTTTCAGATGCCTCGTTACAATATGTCTCCTAAAGCAACAAGTCATCAAATAATTGTATATTGCTGATTATAGAAATGACTACTTATCTTGATAGAGTCAAAAGTAATTCAAACACTGAATATTAGGATTTATATTGCAGATAAAATACACCTGTTTATTTCAAATGGCAGAGATATTGGTTAAGGCAATGTCAATGTTGGGAAAATGAAGTAATAGCAAAGTTGTGTGCAGAATGTAAAGGCTGAATAGGTGCTGAAGGCCAGATCATGTAATTTTCTCTTCATTTTACAGCAAGAAGATATTGATTCTTTGCATTCTGAGGCTACCTGTGTCCAATATCTTTGTATTTCTTGTGACTATTGTGACAATGAGTGAGAGACCCTAAGTCAGTGCCATCAGCTAACTTCCATTTGGTTCTGGTTAAGAAGCAGAGTTGGGGTTGGGAGGGATGGGGGTGAACAAGAGGGGTGACTTTAATCAAAATGCCTCATATTCATAAACGGTGTTGTTGAATGGCAAGCCCCTTAAACAACAACTGAAAAGATAATAAAAAAGAAACAGGCTAACAAAATACACTCAAGTAAAAAAATGAAAACAGAAGGAAAAAAGGTCTCTCAAGCCTGAGGAACACTATTGGTATACTAAAAATATAGTAGATGATCATTCTTAGCCAATTACACGCAGGTGTATGACACATCACAACTGCAATTCATTGCAGAACTTAAATAGGAACTGAAAGGAAGCAGAAGCTGGTGGTTGTTTGGGGACAGCACAGGGCACGTGAGCCCCTCAGACACCACACCTCCCCCAGGGCCCTTTTCCACTGCTGCCTGTGCCAGCCTAGCCTCTTCCCCACTCCTGCAGGCCCAGGGTCCACCTATCCGGGGCAGGCCCAACATGTACTGAGCTTCAGAACAATGCCTATGGGAGTAGCTGCCAGAGAGAATGGACAATCACCACAGCAGTGCAACCCCAGGTGGGCGGACCCGGGACACAGCGCTCGCAGTGCTCACAGTGCCCCAGTCCAGGCTCCCGCAGGAGCAACCCCATCTCTGTCCCTCTCACTGCCAGCTCTCCGATGATGGCCATGTACGATCAGATTCGAAAGCAGTAATCTCTCTTCCTTAACCTGACAGACACTCTATCTCCACAGCAACCCAACCCAAGAGAGAAAAGTGGAAAACTGTATACTGGCCAGGTCACACGTTAGCGTAAGACCACACTGAAAATGCTGGCTGTGCAGGCGGGACACACTGGGATTGTGTTACGCAGTGTGCAGGATGGATGGCTAACTTGTGAGGGGACAGCAATGTGGGTTTCACGAGTCACTGCCTTCATGCAGTGAGGAGGTTTAGGATGTCAGTCACCCTCTGAGACTTAAATGCAAGTTCTTCCTGAATGTTCGGCGGGTATATGCCTGTGTCCTCTGAGCATAAAAGTTCAGCTTTATTCTATTTTGCACCGCTATTATAAAAATAGTGTTGCTTTGCCAGGCGCAGGTGGCTCATGCTTGTCATCCTAGCAACTCAGGAGGCTGAGATCTGAGGATCATGGTTCAAAGCCAGCCCGGGCAGGAAAGTCCATGAGACGCTTATAGCAATGAACCACCAGAAAAACGGAAGTGGCACTGTGGCTCAAGTGGTAGAGTGCTCACTTTGAGCTGAAGAGCTCAGGGACAGCACAAAGGTCCTGAGTTCAAGACGCACCACTGACAAAAAACAAAAACAAATTGTGTTGCTTAGAAATTCACAGAACAGTGAGTTCCGGGAAGATGGTGGAGGAGAAGCTGGAGGCAAAACAAGCTGTTGCATAGAAAGCAGTTTTAGTGTTCCAGTGAACAGTCCTAAGCCAGAGAATCACACCAAGTGTGCCATCACAGGACAGAGAGTTAGGCCAGAGAGGGAAAATCCAGGCAAGGAGAAAGATCTGAGCACTTGGCAGCAGCCACGGCTGTGGTGGCAGCGGCAACGGCGGCAGCAGCCATAGCCACCATACCTGCAACACAGACAGTCCGGAACGAAGGCACCAGACGCTAGGGGCGAGCGGATTCTACTCAACACCAGCAAGAACTGACAAGGAGCGGACATCTTCATCCCGCAGTTCACAGACCAGAGACAACCCAGGAACCAAGACTCAGCGTGAGTAGAAGCCTGACACCCTCACTCCTTCTCAGGGAACAGAGGAGGGAAGACCACCCCTCCCCCCACCTACTACCAGAGATCCCCATCTTTGATACTGACAAAGGCCTGACTGAGCAGCTAGCACCAACTCAGGCCTTGGAAGAAAACAAGAGTCATTTAGCAGGTCACAGGAACCTAACCTGAACTGCCAGGCTCAGCTCCACCCAAGGAAAAGTCACCCAGCTCAGGCAGCCAGCCCCAGGAGTGGCTTTCTTCACTGGGTAAAACAGAGCCAGAGGCTGCCCCTCCATACAGCAGCCATGACAATCAATTGAAATACAGTAAACGTAAACCCTGAGAATGGCTCCAGGCTGAGCTCTGTGAGTGTCTCAGAAGCTAGCCCCTCAGGGAAAAGCTGCTGTTTGCTGAAAGGCCTCAACTCTACCCAGAACCTAGCCTCATCACAGCATCTCCAAACTAGAGGAAACAGCCATCTCCCTCTTTTGTGATACTCAAAGCAGATCTCCCTCCCATTGAACCAGCCTGGGAGGAGGATCACAAAATCCTGGGTTGAGCAGAGCATTGTTCTGCCTGCTCAAACTAACCACTTAAGAAACCAACCAAGCCACAGGAAAATCAAACTCCACAAGCAGACCAGAGACTCCAAATAGAGACTGGTTACAAACACAAGGGAGATACAGGATCTTCCCATCGCCCCCAAAAAATCAAAGAACTCTTTTTTTGTACCTTTTATTTAAAAAATTTTTTCTAAAACTTTTTTTTAATTTTTAACTTTTTAAAAAAATTGTTTTCTATTATTTTTTTTCCTGTACTGGAAAGGTCAACATTGTAAAAATGGTAATGCTTCGCAAGGCTATCTACAAATTCAATGCAATACCTATCAATAGATCCTTATATATCACCTGCACCAGAATCAACTCCAAATGGATCAAAAACCTCGAAGTCAAATCAGACACTCTGAAAACATTACAGGATGGAATAGGAGAAACCCTAGGTCTCCTTGGCATAGGCCGAAATTTTCTTAATAGAGACCCAGAAACACAACAAATCAAAGAAAAGTTGGACAAATGGGATTGCATGAAATTGCAGAGCTTCTGTATGGCAAAGG
>NW_012272106.1:0-4958 GCF_000151885.1 Dipodomys ordii
CTTCAATAAGCCACTAGAAAACCATAAGTGGCACTGTGGCTCAAGTGGTGGAGCGCTCGCCTTGAGCTGAAGAGCTGAGGGACAGCACCCAGGCCCAGAGTTCAGGCCCCAGGACCAAAACAGAAAAAGAAGTGTTAAAAACAGACTCAAAATGAGCAAGTTGCTTTTTTCAAACCCATTTTAAATGTAGCACTGGAAGAATTCTCAAGAAGACCAAAAAGAATTTATTTTCGAGGCCAGAGCTCACACCTATGATCCTGGCTTGGTGAGGTTGAGGCAGGAGGATGGAGAGTTTGACTAAATTGTGCTATTTGGTAGTGATAAGGTTAGTAGTCACGAGGATTTTACTAATAGTGTCATCATCATCTTCTTTTTTTTTGGTCCGGTCGTGGGACCTGAACTCTGTGCCTGGGCGCTGTCCCTCAGCTCTTCAGCTCAAGGCTAGCGCTCTACCACTTGAGCCACAACGCCACTTCCGGCTTTTTTCTTTTTGCTTATGTGGTGCTGAGGAATGGAACCCAGGGCCTCAGGCATGCAAGGCAAGCGCTCTACCACTGAGCCACCTTCCCCATCCCCTATAGTGTCATCTTCTAATCCAGCTGTAGTTCCAAGATCTTTTAAAAGACAGCCAGCAATGTTTGTTAGTCAGTTTTGAACTTTTCTGTTTTGAACTTTTCTGTAGAATTATGCACCTTTTTTATGTTGAGTCTCAGTTTGATATGTGAAATTTTTCCTTAATGTAGGTGTAGTGTAGCTTGTTTCTTTTTTGTGAGTTATGATTTCAGGACTCAGATGAAGTGCTGAGCATTTGCAAAATAAGCAAAACCTTGATTTTGATCCTTGGCATCGCAAAGCCAAATCAAAACTGAACAAACAGATCAACAGTTATAATTCATTTTTAGCTCTCTCACTGTAGGAAAATACTCAATATGAGTTTCTGAATATCTTCCCTATTGTAAAGCTAAAACATTGCTACAAATGGCATGATTGTGGAGCTTTTAGATGTGTGTGCATGCATGTGCATGCATGCTTGTACAAGGACTTAAACTCAGGACTGCAAACTTGCTGTTTCCTTGCTCACAGCTGGTGTTCTACTACTTGATACAGGCTTTTAGTATGGCATTTTGCCATACTAAATTGGAGATGAAGTCTCAGAAGACTTGGGAACCACAATCCTCCAGGACTCAGTCTCTTGAGTAAGATTACAGGAATGAGCTGCCAGCACCTAGTATAGGCATTGATTTTTAAATAATTCAAGGCAAGGCAATTTGTATTTTGCTTATAAAGCAACAGTTGGCAACTTTCTGTAATAACCTTCAACAACTGTGTATACTCATGATATCTTAATTAGTTGACAGTATAATTAATTAGTATGAGAGGAATCGTCTCAAAATTTTCCTTAAAGGCAGGCTTTCTGTATCAGCCTAGAAGAGTCAACATTCTGTCTCTCCCTCTCTCTCTTTCCCTTTCTCTTTCGTCTCTCTCTCTTTTTTTTTTTTTCTTTTTGTTGGTCATGGGGCTTGAACTTGGCCTGGGCGCTGTCCCTCAGCTCAAGGCGAGCGCTCTACCACTTGAGCCACAGTGCCACTTCTGGTTTTCTGATGGTTTATTGGAGATAAGTATCTCAGGGACTTTTCTGCCCAGGCTGGCTTTGAACCATGATCCTCAGATCTCAATCTCCAGAGTAAGTAAGATTACAGCGTGAGCCACCCGTACATGGCTCTCTTTCTTTTTGGTGCTAGTACTCTCACTTAGCTATTACATTCAAGGCTGGCATTCTTACCACTTGAGCCACAGTTCCACTTCCAGTCATTTGGTGGTAATTGGAGATGAGTTTACAACTTTTATGCCCAGGCCGGCTTTGAACCTTGTTCCTCAGATCTCAGCCTCCTGAGAAGCTAGGATTATGGGTGTGAGCTACCAGAGTCTGATGAGTCAGCATTTTCTGGGTGGAGAGAGAAAATGAAATTTATTCATTTTCTTTTTTTTTCATCTGAGACCTGGACTTAGGCTTGATATTTGATGCTTTTGCTCATTGGCTGGCACTCTACCACCTGAACCAGGCCTCCAACCGTTTATTTTATATTATGGTATTGATCACAATTTATGAATGGTTTTCATGTAAATGAACTTTGGAATAAAATCTGTAGAGACTAAGCCATGTTAGAAATATATCTCGTAAACTGACAGTAATACAGAAACCATGTTACAATAAAGGTATTTCCTTACGCTGGGCATCTGTGGTTCATGCTTGTATTCTTAGTTACTCCAGAGGCTGAGATCTGAGGTTGTTAAAAGCCACCCTGGGCAGGAGCATTAGTGAGACTCTTTATTTCCAATAAACCACCAGGAAACTGGAAGTGGTGCTGTAGCCCAAATGGTAGAGCGCTAGCCTTGAGCTGAAGAGCTGAGGGACAGTGCCTAGACCCAGAGTTCAAGCCCTGTTCAACAACAACAAAAAAGGTACTTCCTTTCTTGGTGTTAATTTCTGTGGTATATCCAGGTCAAAATTCATCTTATGCATAACAGATAAAACCATACCTATGCAGGAATCTTTTCTTCTTTTTCCTTTCCTGTGAAATTGCTAAAGAAATTAGTAGAGGGCAATTATATGACCTTTAAAATTAGCCTATCTTTTATATTTAATGACACTTAGTTGCTCAGGAAGATTATTTGAATTACTGATTTGATACTTGGCAGAGTATGTAGATTAAATCTTACTTAGTATGTAATATAAATAGCTTACTGAATGTTTTAATTAATTTAAAAGATTTAGTTGTAAAAAGAATAAATGGTACATTTCTTTTGCCAGTTTAATCTGATTACTTGTATATTTTGATATATGATCTAAATATAATTATAAGGAATATTTGTAAATGAAGTTTTTTTTTGTTTTCAAAAGCAAGAAGTAAAATTTATTTGGTGTCTTTATGCTTTAGTCTTTGACGTCTTTGACTTGTACTTTAAATACTTTAATATTTTTATTTCAAGTTTTACTAACTTGTATTATCTGGTTATTTTGAGAAATTGTATATAGGGCACTGAAACTATCATGTATTTACATACCATGTAAATTCTGTTCTATAAAACTTGTTGAAATTTTTTCCCCAGATTTAATAATAACATTAATTGGAGTACCTGAATGAATGCTGAATTACTTGCATTATTCAGTAAATACTATTGTTTCATGGTGGATACTTCTATATAGTGAATGCTAGACAAAACTTGGGGATTGATTAGGACTTTATCTGCTATTTAATCCTAAAGATTTCTTTCTAGGGGTGCTGGGAATGTGGCTCAGTGGTAGAGTGTTGTCTTGAGTGCGTGAGGCCCTGGGTTCGATTCCTCAGCACCAATTAAGCAGAAAAAGACGGAAGTGGTGCTGTGGATCAAGTGGTAGAGAACTGGCCTTGAGCTGAAGAGCTGAGGGACAGTACCCAGGCCCAGAGTTCAGGTCCCACAACCGGCAAAAAAAAAAAAAGAAAAAAGAAAAAAAAAGATTTCTTTCTAGGTTTCTTTTTTTTTTCTTCCTAACTTGAAAATAAAGTCATTTTATCTTGGGGTTGTCAGTCAGTGGTAATTATTAAAAACTGAAATTAGAAAATACGTTTATTACAGAAAATAAGAAACTTAAACAGGAAAGAAACTAGGTATTTATTTGTTTATATTGGTCATAGGACATGAAGCTCAGAGCCTGGGCACTGTTCCTGAACTTTGTCTCTCAAGACTAGCGTTCTAACACTTTAAGCCACAGCTCTACTTTGGTTTTCTGGTAGATAATTGGAGATCAGAGACTCATGGACTTGCCTGTCTGGACTGGCTTTGAACCGTGATCCTCAGATCTTAGTCTCCTGAGTAGGATTAAAAGTGTGAGCCGCCAGCACCTGCCCGAAACTAGGTTTTTAAAATCCTATAAAACTACCATTAATCCTGTAGTATATACATATTTTCCAGAGGTCCCTTTGACTCATTCCAAATAATAGCTTCTCAAAAGATGGAGAAGCCTGTTCAGTCACTGCCTGGTACTTTTTTGCTTGCTGGCTGTCTTTCTCTCTTTTTCTCTTTCTCTCTCTCTCTCTCTCTCTCTTTCTGCCTTCCCAGTTGTGGGGCCTGAGCACTGTCACTCAGCTCTTCAGCTCACGCTGAGCACGCCACCACTTGAACCACAGTACCACTTCTGGCTTTTTCTGTTTATGTGGTGCTGAGGAATTGAACCCAGGGCCTCATGCATGCAAGGCAAGTATTCTACCACTGAGCCACCTTAATAGCCTCTTTTTTTGTTCTTATTCAACTAGATTGTAAGGCACAAGTAGTGCTTTAGTCAGAACTGTATCTGTAGTACCCTGTATGTATACCCAGCACATGGTAAATACTTAGTAGTCAAGTAACTGTGTTTAATATAAAAAAGAGTCAGGAATGTGTGTATGTGTGTGTGTATGTGAAATGGAAAGAAAGGGTAAGATGTACATCCCTGACCTTTGATTTCTTATAGTCTAGGAGGGAGGTTGGACAGTAAATATGTATTTGCATAGAAGGTAAGGGCTCTGATAGGTGAAGTTCAGTGCTAAGGGAGCACATCAGGAGCAGCCATTGCTACTGCACCCTTGGGTGCACAAGTTGTTAGAGTAGGCTTTCTAGAAGATGGACAGTATAAACATTTCTAACCTTTTATTTTGTGTCTGTTTTTAATCTATAACTTATAATGGCTAGGTAATGTACTATGTAGCTATCAGAGTGTAATCAGTCCCCTCTATTAGTAGGCCCTTAGAAGATTCTGTTTTTGTTTTAAAAACATTATCATGTATATCTTTGCAGATCTTCACTTACTTTGTTAGGTAAGTTTGACTGGAAATTTCTGGATCTGAGGATTACATGTATTTTGGAGAATTTTGCTACATATCACTAGATTTTTCTCTTTTTGGGGGGGGTCTGGTCGTGGGGCCTGAACTCTGGGCCTG
>NW_012272107.1:0-4140 GCF_000151885.1 Dipodomys ordii
CTGAACTCTGGGCCTGGGCGCTGTCCCTCAGCTCTTCAGCTCAAGGCTAGCGCTCTACCACTTGAGCCACAGCGCCACTTCCGGCTTTTTTCTTTTTACTTATGTGGTGCTGAAGAATCGAACCCAGGGCCCCGAGTATGCAAGGCAAGCGCTCTACCACTGAGCCACCTTCCCAGCCCCTGCCTGTCTTCTTGTCAAGTATGAACATATCTACAGACAACTGTGCTCAGCTTTGGGGCTTGTAAGAGCTCAGTGGCCTTATTGGAAGCTATTTCTGCTGTAACAGTCTCTTTTCCTTTTTTAAACAAAATATCTGGTTTCTCAACACAATTCTGTACTGAAAATACATACCTATCAGCTGCTTGACGTATTTCCTGAGGATTATAGCATTGATAAACATGTAACTGAAATCCTCAAGCAACTGCTCTACATTAATAAATATTTTAAGTTTTCAGGCCAAGCACAGTGGCTCAAGCCTGTAATCCTAGTTACTTGGGAGGCAGAGATGGATCGTGGTTCAAGGCTTGCTTGGATGTTACAGTTCAAGAGACTCCATTTGAACCAATGATTGGACACAGTGATGTATGCCTGCCATTCCTGCAATACAGGGAGGCACAGAGGAGGCTCATAGCCCAATCCAGCCCAGTATGGGCGTCAAGCAAAGCCTGCCTTGGCAATAACCAGTGAAAAGGAGACTGGTGGGGTGACTCAACTGGTAGAGGACCTGCTAAAGCATACACCTTCCCATCATTTAGCCATCTGATGGCTAAATGCATCACAAAATCACTTTGCTTCTATGGGGACTTGTGACAGATTCTAAAGAGGTTTCTCACAGTCTTGGTTATGGCTTATACCACCAGCAACAAAAACAACAACAACATTTCCTATAGCAGTTGCTTCTCCAGTTACCGAGTTGTGTGAATGCTGGGAGAGGTGGGAAGATACCATAGGAAGCATCCAGGAGCAGAGGCGAGAGACCTGCTCCACCTACCCGATCCTCTCCAAGACCTTGGTAAACTCATGGTCCTTGCTCCTTCTCTATCCTCTCATCCATGACAGAAGCTGGGACTTGGTGTGTAGTAAAGCCTACCTGCTTTACATCTAAAGCAAGCCCAATTTTAAAAGCCTTAGAGAAAAATAAAATGACAGAGGAAGGCCAGGTGTGGTAGCTTCATTCTGGAATCCCAGCCACTTGAGAGGTAGTAGGATCTCTGTTCAAAGACATTGCAGGCTAAAAGTGTGAAGTCTATATACAATAGAACTTAACTAAAACCAAGAAGGCTTCGGGGCGGGGCTCATGTGGTAGTGACTATGAGGCCTTGAGTTCAAAACCCAGGATTTCCAAGGCAAAAGATAATGACTTGAAACCCATGGTCTCAAAGAACCAGCATGCAGCGGCCTGGCTTCCCAGGGTCTGTGACCCCTTCCACTCCCAGTCTCACCTGCCATACTGTAATCCGCATTGATGACCCTCATGGCCGGGGTGTAGCTCACGGCTGGCATGCTCGAGTCCTTTCCTTTCTGCTTCTGTCTATAAATAACGAACAAGGCCAGGAGGAAGATGACCACGAGGACGAGGATGATGATGCCCGCGATGGCCCCAATCTGGTAGGAGTCGGCGGGGAGGGCAGTACTGGTGCGGCTCAAGCTGTTCAGGTTTCCCACAATAATAACTCCGGCTGGAAAAGCAGGGAAGGAAGGAGCACGGAGTAGGGATGAGGGCGCACTGGATAAACGGTTTATCTTTATTCCCCAAATCCTCCCACGGTGCCAACGCCTGGGGGTTCTCAGCTCATGAAATGTTCATTCGGAAACTTTTGGGAAAGAGAAACATGTTCTTCTTCATTTTCAGCCAGCAGCCTGGGAGTTCTTGAAGAAGGGCCGAGGTAGTGTCAGAAAGACCAGTTCAAAGAATCTTTGAACGCAAAGATTCAGAAGCCAGTTTCGGGAGCTGTTCCTATATTTCAAATTTAAACAATTTTAGATCATAACTTACCTAATTCCTTTTTTGGCTTCATTTTCAAGTACCGAGATTAGGCAGAAGTAAGACCTAGATGCCCAACTGGCTAAGTTAACCTCATATTTATTCTTAATATTGCTAAGAATGATTTTTTTTCCCAAGCGATTGAGCACTAATTCCATTATAAATCAAGCCCAAGGACTAAATCCAATAAGCCTTTTATCTCAGGAGATATTGTTCTGGGAAATTATATTTTCTGAGACAGAAATATTTCCCTAAATTGTACCTGATAATAGCATCCTTTAGCCTTCCTCACTGTGGTGGTTAATCCTTTTCTCTCTGTGGTACTAGGGTTTGAAGTCAGAGTCTGGGCCTTTAGCTTTTTTACTCAAGGCTGGTGCTCTACCATGTGAGCCATACTTCTACTTCCAGCTTTGTGCCATTTAACTGGAGATCAGGGGCTTTTCTGCCAGGATACCTAAGAACCTAAATTCTCAAATCTCAGCAAGAGCTACTAGCATGGTGGTTCATCTTAATCATCAACCTGATTGGACTAAGAGACACCAGGAAAATTATTAAGCATGCCCTGGAAGTGTCTGTGGGGGCATTTCCTTGCCTGTTAGATCTTGAGAGCTGTGACCAAATGCATGGTCTAAGACCTGATGTATTGTTCATAATACCCTGGCATTGAGGGACAGCAGGGAAAGGCAGGATGTGGAGCAAGCTTAGAGGAAGCAGGGTCACTAGTGTATGCCCTGAAGGGGATATATCTTGTCCTGAACCATTCCTGTCCTTCTGTCTCTCTGCTTCTGGCCGCCACGATGTTTTACCCAGGCACATGGGGCCAAACCATCATGGAATGCACTCTCTAAAAGCACGAATCAAAATAAATCTTCTGTCCTTTAAGTTGTTTCTGTCAGGTCAGAACAATGAAAAAGGAACTGAAACAGTCATTAAAGTCAACATGCAGCTCTATCTGCTGCTTCCTTATGATCCATCAAGTGAGGAAAGAAAAGAGAACTATGAACTGAGAACTGAGAAATGGGGCATCTGAAAAATGATCCAGATCTCCCGAACTTTCCCTTCAGTGCTGAGGCTGCAGTTTCATGATCCATGCATAAGGAGAATGGCTTCACACATAGCTGCTTTTGCATCAGATACATGGTCTTACTATTTCATGGTTCTGAACCACAGGAGGATACCTTCTTATGAAACACTGATCTGGAAGCCTGAGGATGGCGAGTTCGAGACCAGTCTTTGACTCAAAAATTACAGAACATAAAACAGGCCAACACAAGAATCTGCCTTGAAACTAGAGCAGGAGGCTGTGAGCTTGCAATGTATTTGTAATGATGACTGCATTATGGGTAGAGCACCTATCTGATGGTGGGTTCAATTAAATATAAAACATCCAGAAGTATGCAGAAGTCACTTTGTGAAAGAAATCAAACGTTGCACATACACACTCTTATGTGGTCTGCAGTTTAGGATGAGCCTACCTACAAACTGCAAATGTTCTAAAGTCTAAATGTTCTAAAGGGGAAGCTGGGGCCCAGTACTACTTTCTGAAGGGCCAGAGTCAGAATTTCCCAAGTGAGACTATGTATATGACAAATATTTCGAGGTGATTATGTGAATCCTGCTTTAAACCATGGGCACAAGTTTCTTAAAAAGTCATGTGATGCTGTGACTCAAATGGCAGCAGAGCTCCAGCCTCGAGAGTAAAAGCAAAGTGACAGGTCCTGAGTTTAAGCCTCAATACTGGCACAAACAGAACAAGAAGCACACAAGTTCTTAAAAAGCGCAACACATGGCTTTCGTACAACTCCTTCTCAATCTTTGTATTTCAGGTGTTTGCCCATGAGAAATGAAAGCACAGACAACACAAATATTGACACACTATTGTTCATAACAGCTTTCACAGTAATTACACCAAACTGGAACCAATGCAATGTCTACCAATAGGTTTGTGAGGCAACCAACTATGGTATATCTATTCAATGGAATACCACAAAGCAACAAAAAGAACCAAGCTATTGATACATAAAACAACATGGTTGAGCCGGGCATCGGTGGCTCACACCTGTAATCCTAGTTACTCAGGAGGCTGAGATCTGAGGATGGAGGTTCAAAGCCAGCCTGGGCAGCAAAGTCTATGAGACTCTTTTTTTTTTTTTTTT
>NW_012272108.1:0-2348 GCF_000151885.1 Dipodomys ordii
AAGGAAGGAAGGAAGGAAGGAAGGAAGGAAGGAAGGAAGGAAGGAAGGAAGGAAGGAAGGAAAGGAGAGAGGGAGGGAGGGAGAGAGGGAGGGAGAGAAAGAAAGAAGGAAGAAAGAAAGAAGAAAAAAAGAAAGAAAGAAGAAAGGAAAATCTTCCAAGGCATCCTACAGTTCTGAGTGAAGTTTTTTATCCCTGGCTTTTATTTATTTGGTTTGTCTTTTTTCTTACTTTAACTTCATTTTGATGCTCAGAAAAAAATTAAACAATTGTAGAATAGATAGTAGTTTTATGGCTATGTATGATGTGTGAAATGATTTATTATGAGCTCCAATCTTAGTAGACTTCTTTTGTTTCTTGTTTGCCTGTTCCTATCTGTCACTATTTATGTCTTTAGCTCTGGCTGAATCCTCATGCTTCTGGGATTGTCTAACTTCTCTTTTCTTCCTTTTTCCTAATACCCTGACCTCTGCTTCCAGAATTTTCACTTGCTGAGCCTCTCAAGCCTTTTCAAGACTAATCTTTCCCTGAACCAACCATTTTCCTATCACTTTTCCTTCCCTAACCTTCATTTCTGTTCTTTAGGGAGAACTATGTTGAGAATGCCAGGGATTTCCTTTGAAAGTAGTGATACTTGAAAATGTGAACTGCTTCTCTGGGAAGCAAAAGTGACAGGTAGAGCACATCTACAGAGCGCATGCCCAAGGTAGGAACGAAATATGGTGTGGCTTTCCATCCTCTGTACTTTGAAGACTGGCTGTCACTCAGTGCCACTGGGGCAGCTGTTCTGAGTACATCAATCAGCCTGGTTCTGTGAGGAATACAGAGAAGCAGAATGCTCACCGTCCAATGGTCTAGAGGAAGAACAAAGCCACTGGGCAAATGAGACTAATGCTAAGACAGACAATGAGAATGACAAGGGGCGTAGGTGAGCACTGCTAATACAGCATGCAAGTTTTAGAACCATGAGGATCTGTGAATCATCCCAAAGACCCAAAGGACATCTTTTACCTTAGGCTGGTTCTGTTTCAATTCTAAAGAATAGTAGACATCTTCTGAGAATTATTTTTTATATGCTAGAGTTGCCCAATAAGACAGACTCTAAACCTATCATGACTCAAAAAAGAGATAAAGAATGGTGCTTCTTATAAAATGTGTGCTTTAACATACATGCTCTTCCAACAGTTTAGACTACAAATGTTTTCCCCATGTTTTTTTTTTACACAAATCTCACTTTAGCGAAAAGATTAACAAAGATGACCTTAAAACATATTAGGATTGTTATTTCTTGGAGTATTGAATATGCAAACAGAGGCACAACCCTGACCATAGGTTATGTAAATAATTCACGATCCCACTTTAAAAAAAAGTTTGTAATTGGTGCTAATATTATGTGCCATACTTCAAAGGGTATAGCTCCTTAGTCAATGATGTTTATCAAAAGGAATGGAGACTTTGTATAATCTGCTGTAATCTCCATCATCTGTTGCAATTTGAGAGGTGGACATGTTTCAGCTGCCATATCCCTGAAGTAAGGAATTCTTTCTCCTTACTAAACTTCGTACACATTTTTCTGCTGTTCTGTTACAATCAGTGCTAAAGTTCAGTGACAAAAACGGTAGAGTTTTTAAATTTTCCATCCCCACCCCCACTCCCCCCCACCCCTGGTCGGTCATGGGACTTGAACTCTGGGTCTGGGCAACATCCCTGAGCTCTTCAGCTCCAGGAGAGTGCTCTACCACTTGAGCCCAGAGCCACTTCTGGTTTTCTGGTGGTTTAATGGAGATAAGAGTCTCACAAACTTTCCATCCTGGGCTGGCTATGAACGACGATCCTCAGATCTCAGCCTTCTGAGTAGCTAGGATTATAGGCATGAGCCACCAGCTCCCAGCCATTCTTAACTTTTATGGTTAATGGATTTTATTCTTGTTCTGGGTCTCATTCTGGCTGAGGGAAGAGTCACCTACAGGCTCAGCAAGGTTGAATGTCTGATGTGCCCTCCCCAACCCCCGCCCCCAAGGCAGGCAAAGGAGGCTGGCTATTGGCTGACATCTCCTCTAGGACCCTGATTATGGTGACTTGTGGACTTCACATGTGGTTTGGGGGCTTTAGACAACCTGACTTCTGGGTTTCAAGAGGGAACGTCTTAAGAACATGGAGTCTGGGGCTGGGAAGGTGGCTCAGTGGTAGAGCGCTTGCCTTGCATGCCTGAGGCCCTGGGTTTGATTCCTCAGCACCACATAAGCAAAAAGAAAAAAAGCTGGAAGTGGCGCTGTGGCTCAAGTGGTAGAGTGCTAGCCTTGAGCTGAAGAGCTGAGGCACAGCACCCAGGCCCAGAGTTCAGGCCCCA
>NW_012272109.1:0-1625 GCF_000151885.1 Dipodomys ordii
TAGCCTTGAGCTGAAGAGCTGAGGGACAGCGCCCAGGCCCAGAGTTCAGGCCCCGCGACTGGACCCCCCCCAAAAAAAATTCTACTGCATTCCCATTTGTAGACTAATATCCATGTATAGATAAACATACTGACATAACATTAGGGAGTAGATTTTAATGAAAATTTTTAATATTTATACTCGCTTTGTAAAGTTGGTGTGTTTGTCGGTCTGTGTGATCAGTGTGCACTTCTAACTGTAGGTGCTTGCATGGACATTGTGGTTACTCAGTCTCCAAGTTCCTTGGCTATGTCTGCAGGAGAGAGGGTCACCATCAACTGCAAGTCCAGCCAGAGTCTTTGGTTGAACAATAAGAATGACTTGTCTTGGTATCAGCAGAAACCAGGGGAATCGATAGGAAATGTACTCATTACCTTATTCATGTAACTATAACCCATCTGTACAGAATTTTACAATAATTAATAAATAAATACATATACATACATGCATATATATATATATATATATATATATATTTGTGTACCAGGAGAAGCTCCTAAGCTGCTCATGTATTGGGTGCACACTCAGGCATCTGGAGTCCTTGATTGGTTCAGTGGCAGTGGGCTGAGACTGATTTCAGATTGACCATCAAGAGCATCCAGTCTGAAGATGTGCCAGATTATTACTGCCAACAAAGTTACAGTACACCTTCCACAGTACTTCTTCTTTGAACAATAACCCCTTTCAGAGTCCAGCCAGCTGCTTGCACCCCACATAGTCCTGGACTTGTCCACTTCCTCCATCTGCCTGAGAGCCTGTGTACCTGTCCTGACTTCTGGACAAGCAAGCTTTCAGTGCTCAACAGAAAATGAAGAGGAACATATATGTCTCTTATGTCCTTTTGCATGGAATGTCCCTGTAGGAAAACTCAGTAAGCAGTCTCTGTATTGGCGTACTGTAGTAATTGACCAATGTGTCTGTGTCATCAAGAAGAAAATGGGAAATTAATAGTTCTGGAGGTCAGAAGTCTAACACAGGACTCAATGTGTTGGCAGACTGCATTCTCATTTGTAGAGTGTCAGAGAGAACATGTCTTGTGCCTTTCCCAGCTCCTAGAAGGTAAACTTCCATCTCTGACAGTATTTCCTTCTATTCCCTGTTCACAGTAAGTAGCCTGCCAGTTCTGACCTTTCTGATTCACACTCCTTCTGAGATCTCTCTATATGCTTTCAAAATGTGCACCAAGAAACACCACTCTACATTCATGTGTGCTAAGTAAGGAAGTGATTTTGTGTTCCATAGACTTTGCCTTCTAGACTTTATAGATCATAGTCATTAAAAAATGTAATGTTTGGAGAAAACTTTATGCCAATCAAATTGAGCAAGTGAGCCCAAGAGCTGCAGGTAGTCCTGAGGATAAGGTTATGGAGAGCTTTGTATTGAACCATCAGCAATGCATGGGGATCAGGCCTGCTGGACCTATGGTGGCATGGACATGAATATGGGCATGGGTGGGCAACGGCACTGTGTCACCTTGCCATGTAAAGCAATCCAAGGCAAGGGGGAAGTTTTCAGAGCATGCCTGGAGACTAGGTTTCTTGGGGTGGTCCTGTGGGAATGATTATGACACAGCCAAGTTACATAAT
>NW_012272110.1:0-3040 GCF_000151885.1 Dipodomys ordii
TGTGTGTGTGTGTGGTCAATGGAACTGCTGCCTGCTCAAAGCCAGGCAGAGGTGTGTGTGTGTGTGAAAGCCAGGCAGGTGTGTGTGTGTGTGTGAGAAAGCCAGGCAGGTGTGTGTGTGTGTGTGAGAAAGCCAGGCAGGTGTGTGTGTGTGTGTGTGTGTAAAGGGGCAGGGGCCAGGGTGTGAAGAGCTGCCTAGAGGACAAGACCTGGGCTTTGGGAAAGAAGCTGAAGACTGCTCAATGCAGGAGCCAGCACCCTGGAAGCTGGGTGTCCTGTTGAAACTGGACAAAGGAGCAGAGGAGCCTCCTCTGCTACAATGGGTGCTAGAGATGCTTCCTAGAAGTCTGCTGAGCAAGCAGGCCAGAACCAAGAGGGGAAAATCCTCCTTCTTACAAGTGCTCATCAGTACCCTGCCAGCTGGCAGAAGATAGATATGTAAAGGGCCCAGATGCACTTTTTGCAGAGTAGTTAATGAAGGATCAATTTGGAGCAAGAGGTAATAAATTGCTAAGTAGTATACTAGCCCACTAAAATTACATAAAAAGACAAACAGGAGCCAAGTGAGAATCTAGAACTACAAAGAACAAATACAATACTTTCTTGGTCCTTTAGGTTAATGAGATTTCTGGATTATTAATTTCTCTGAGAGGTACTAGCAGTATTTTTCTTTCATCTTTTTTTGTTTTTTGTAGCCTCGCCTGGCCCCAAACTTGCTAAGCAGCTGAGGCTGGCCTCAAACTTCACCTCCTGCCTCTATTACCAGGGTGCTAGGATTACAGACATTTATAGCACCACTGCTGGTTGAGGGTTCTATAATTCTGTCACAGTTTCATTTTGGAAGTATTAGGAAATTAAACTCAGGGCCTTACAAGCATTTTACCACTTAAATCACTTTTGCTTTTAGATCTTCAATCTCTCATGCTTACCCCAGACTGGCATTGGGCCTTCATCCTCCTATCTCTACCTCCTGTAGCTGAGATTAGAGTCATGCACTGCTATACCTAGCTCTGTCAAAGGTTTTAAGAAGTACTGACCTCAGCACTATTATTTGGTACCAGAAATTTCAAATTCCTGTAATGGATTTCAAATCTCATCAATGTAATTGTAAGAAAGTCTTAGCTCTAAATTCAATGAAAGTTTTACCTCTAAATTCTTCTATTATAGTCAGTCATGATTGTCACATACAGAAACAGGCCAGGCACTGGTGGCTCATGCCTGTAATCCTAGCTACTCAAGTAGCTAAGATCTGAGGATAATGGTTCAAAGCCAGCCCGGGCAGGAAAGTCTGTGAGACTCTTATCTCCAATAAACCACTAGAAAACTGGAAGTGGCACTGTGGCTCAAGCAGTAGAATGCTTGCCTTGAGCTGAAGAGCACAGGGACAGCACCCAGGCCCAGAGTTCAAGCCCCATAACCAACAAAAAGAAAAAAGGAATATTCTGAATCCATTTCACATCTTCCCTCAAAAAGGATGCCATTTTAGAGCTGATTAAACTGCACAACTTAGAACTGATTAAATTGTGAAGAAGTCAAATTTGCAATGACTCTTGGATAGTTCAAAATGGGAACTCTTTCAGATTCCAATTTAGCAGGTATTAACTTAAAGGGCACCTAAGACATTTACATCTCTTTTTTCATAGGCTTCAGTATTCAGTATTCAATTTGCCTTCAGAATTCCAAGTTTGTTCTACACTGACTTAGCACAAGGCCTGAGAACTGTGGAAAGTAAAATGTTACCAATGTCAAGGATGTTCCTGAGCTGAGCACTGGTGGCTTGTATCTATAATCGTAGCCCCCCCAAATGCCACAAGTACAGGTGAGCACTGATGTGAACTTCACTGCCTCAGACAGTTCCTTTTGAAATCAGTGCAATACTCATCAAACTAAACTCTAAAATCATCCTGAGAATAGCACTATTTTCATTTATGAATTTGTGCTTTTTTTTTCTTTTTTTTTTTCCAGTCCTGAGGCTAGAACTCAGGGCCTGGGTACTGTCCCTGAGCTTGAGCCAAAGCACCACTTCTGACTTTTTCTGTTTATGTGGTACTGAGGAATCAAACCCAGGGCTTCATGAATGCTAGGCAAGCACTCTACCACTAAGCCGCATTCCCAGCTCTATGCTGTTTTAATAGATGAAAAATAAAGCATTATACTAGATAAAGTAGGTTCCAAAGTTATTTATGTAGCAGTACTGTTAAGAGCAAAGAAAATTGCTCATTGGTAACTAAATGGGAAAAACATGAGATTCTTTACCAGATAGGATATCATTTACTGAAAGTATGCTTTGGTTTCCATTGCAAGTTATATGCTAAAAATACTTAGTATTAGTTACATAGTATCCTAGTTACACACAATGTATTTGACAGAATTTTTTTCCTTTGTTTTATAAACTGTTAGGCATGAAGGTTCAGTTGACCAGGCCAAAGGGCAAGGAAAAAATGCCACGAAAGCATGAAGAGAGGTGATTTGGGGAGTGGAGTCTGGGACAAAGTGAAAGAAAAATCAATGCCTTATACATTTTAACTGGCAGATTTGGCAGGTGGACTTTGCTACAGCAATTCCAGATTGACTTTAACTTGTTTCTAAATACCAATCCCATAATTAAACACTGTAATTAACGGTGGCATTGATCATGCAACTTTATTCCTGCTCTAAGAAATTTTTTAAAATACAGATGACAAAATAGTGCCAAGAGCTGGGCACTGGTGGCTCACACCTGTAATCCTAGCTACTCAAGAGGTTGAGATCTGAGGATCATGGTCAAAGCCAGCCTGGGCAAGAAAGTCTGTGAGACTCTTATTTCCGATAAACCACTTGAGCCACCAGCACTGTGGCTCAAGTAAGTGAAGTGCTAGAGCACTCGCGTTGAGCTGAAGAGCGCAGGGATAGTGCCCAAGCCCAGAGTTCAAGCCCCACAACAGACTAAAAAAAAAAAAAAAGATTAAGAACATGAATAAAGGCCTGGGAAGGTGGCTCAGTGGTAGAGCGCTTGCCTTGCATGCCTGAGGCCCTGGGTTCGATTCCTCAGCACCACATAA
>NW_012272111.1:0-3020 GCF_000151885.1 Dipodomys ordii
AAAAAAAAAAAGTCAGAAATGAAGCTGTGGCTCAAGTGGTAGACCACCAGCCTTGAGTTAAAGGTCAGGGACAGTGCCCAGGCCCTGAATTCAAGCCTCAGAACTGGTGCACACACACCCACACCCACCCACACACACACACACACACACACACATATACAGAGAAAAGAATGGGGAAAAAAATAAAATAACATAAGACAGCAAATTCTGGGTGTGTCCATACTACACTGTAATGCTGGCTTTATTTCTTTTTCTTTTCCTGGCACAGGGACTTGAACTCAGGGCCTAGGCACTGTCCCTGAGCTTCTTTTGCTCAAGGCTAGCGCTCTACCACTAAGCCACCTTCCCAGCCAGCCCATTTCTTACCTTTTGTGGTTCCTTGGTTATAAAAGAGTCTCATGGACTTTCCTGCCCACGCTGGCTTCCAATTACAATCCTCCAATCTCAGCCTTCTGAGTAGCTAGGATGACAGGTGTGAGCCACCGGTGGTCCCTGGCTCAAATTCTATTTAAAAAAGAAAATAGAATAAGGTCAATGTCACTTCATCATTGGCCTTCAAATGGTGAGTCCTCATTTTTCTCTCTTTTCCACGAGGCAAGATCTGAGATATGATTGCAACTGAAATGCAACAATCCATTCAAAAGTAGGGCTGGGAAGGTGGCTCAGTGGCAGAGCGCTTGCCTAGCACACATGAAGCCCTGGGTTCGATTCCTCAGTACCACAGACACAGAAAAGGCTGGAAATAGTGCTGTGGCTCAAGTGGTAGAGCGCTAGCCTTGAGCAAAAGAAGCTCAGGGACAGCGCCCAGGCCCTGAGTTCAAGCTCCAGGACTGGCAATAAATTAATAAACAAATAAATTATTAATTAATTAATTAATGTCCCTCAGTTTGTGAGAGGTTCTGGAAGGTTCTTGGCAGCCTGCTTTGGTTGGGAGTTAGCTATTGAGGATTCAGGCCCAGGGGAAAATGTCAGGAACTACAAGAGGACATATCATATAATTTAATTAGTTTAGAGAGAAGGATGAGGAACCCCTTCCTCTCCCCCCCCCAACATCATTCAAGCAAATTTTTTGTCTATGATCTTGTTAAAATAATTTCACGGTTGCTGTTCTGTTCTCCTCCTAAGTGAGCAGGACCGTGGGTTATTACAAAGGGCAGTTATTATTATTATTGGCAAAGGTGGGTACATTTTCTCTGGCTTAAAAGAAAAAAAAAGACCCTAATAGTTTAATCACCTGTGTGCATTGCTGTATTCAAGAAACCAATGTGAATGTCAGTGCGAGGCGGACACTCTTATTAATCACAGTCGCTAGCTAAGAAATTCTTCGGCTGACTTTCGTCAGGAATTTTCCATAGTAACTCAGGCTGCCCACGGGTAACTGAGCAGAAGGGATTTTCTTTCTTTCTTTCTTTCTTTCTTTTTTCTCATCGCATTCCATCACGCACAGTTTGGGGTTCAGCGTGGTAGTGAAGACATGCCTTACCAGAAGCCACAAGCTAAGCTGTGTCCTCTACATGGTAATAATCCTGTTGTTGCTCTACCTGGTTCAATCGCCTCTTCAAAAAAAAATCACCAGGTGCTGGTGGCTCACACCTGTCATCCCAGCTACTCAGGAGGCTGAGATCTGAGGATCGCAGTTCAAAGCCAGCCTGGGCAGGAAAGTCTATGAGACTCTTATCTCCAATAAACCACCAGAAAACTGGAAGTGGCGCTGTGGTTCAAGTGGTAGAGCGCTCGCCTTGAGCTGAAGAGCTGAGGGACAGCGCCCAGGCCCTGAGTTCAAGACCCACTGGTTACTCCAAACAAACACTCATGTAACCACAATGAAAATCCAGAATTGCCAGTAGCTGGTGGTGGACACCTTTTGGGGGGAGGGAAGGGTGTCTACAGGGCATTTTATCTCAGCTGATTCTTCGCAAGCATTCCAATAAGATTATTTTCAACCATCAGGTAAGGAAACTGAGCTTCTCCAAATAACTTTTATATTAACAATTATTCTAGCCGGCTGCTGGGAGCTTGTGCCTGTAATCCTGACTTCACGGGAGGCTGAGAGCTAAGGATCCTGGTTCAAAGCCAGCTTAGACAGGAAAATCCATGAGACTCCTATCTCCCATGAACCACCAGAGAACCGGAAGTGGCGCTGTGGCTCAAAGTGGTTGAGAGCTAGCCTTGAGCAAAAAGATCCCAGGGACAGCACCCCAGTCCTGAGTTCAAGCCCCACTATCTAAAAAGAACAAAAAAAAATTATTCTAGAAATAATTATTCTGGATGCAATCATTCAAACCTGAGGTTCCTAGCTGCCAACCTTCTCCAAGATTCCATTTCCACAAAGCTTTTTTTCAGGAAAGACTTTCACTGTGTATTCTGCAGGCCACCTAACAGAGCTGGAGGAAATCTATATCTATATCTATATATATCTCTATCTATGTATCTATCTATCTATCTATCTATTTATCTATCTATCTATCTATCTATCTATCTATCTATCTATCTATCTATCTATCTATCTATCTATCATCTATCTGTAGTATGAGTTTACGGGTTGAAGTAGAATGCGTGTTCAGTCCACTAGCATCAAGGTCATGTGAGAGATTTATAAAAATGCTAAATCTTAGGCCTGGGCTCCGACCTGCTGAGTCAGCACGTGCCTTTGCCCTGGCTCGTGGGGTGGGGGAGGGGCGGCACCAGGAAGCACAGATTTGGGGTCAGATCAGGCTTTGCACACTTAACAAGCCGTCTGCTTTGGGCAAGTTCTTCTCGGCTAAACACTGATTTTTCAAAAAGTCAGTTGTGCCTGGCCACAGGGGGTTATTGTGAACATTTTGCAAATGAGCTCACATCAGGAGCCCAGAGACTGGCTGGCAGTCATTGCTTACCAAAGGGGAGGCCCCACAATTCTGCTAGAAATAGTAAGCCAGGCGCAGTGGCTCACACCTGTCATCCTAGCTACTCAGGAGGCTGAGATCTGAGGATCGAGGTTCAAAGCCAGCCCAGGTAGGAAAGTCTGTGAGACTTTTTTT
>NW_012272112.1:0-5551 GCF_000151885.1 Dipodomys ordii
TCCTGCCCGGGCTGGCTTTGAACCGCAATCCTCAGATCTCAGCCTCCTGAGTAGCTAGGATTACAGGCGTGAGCCACCAGCGCCCGGCAACTTTCCAGTTTTCTGAGTGGTTTATTGGAGATCAGGGTCTCACAGACTTTCCTGCCTGGTCTGGCTTTGAACCATGAGACTCAGATCTCAGCCTCCTGGGTAGCTAGGATCATTGGCATGAGCCACCGGCTCCCAGCTCCTAGAAGTTTCTGGGCTCCACGAAGAGAGCCACCTTCATCCTCACTGGGATGTGGTACCCACCCCGTCACCGCTCTGCCTCAGTGTCTCCTGTACATCTCCCCTCAGAAAGGCTCTGCTCTGCTCTCTCGCCTCTCTTCCTGTCTCCCTGCTTCTGTCGGTCCTTCCTGAACACCTCCTGCTTCCCCTCCCCACGTGAACTGCAGACAGCAGCCAGGGGCTGCTAGGTAAAGGAGGGGCAGGGACTAACAAAGGGAGGGAGACAAAGAGGACTGGAAGGAAGAGGAGGGCAGAAAGGCTCCAAGCTCTCCAGGCCCAGGGTCAGAGAGGAAAGTAGGTTCTCCAGCTGGAGGGAGCCCAGGTTTTCCAGGGCCTACCCTGTCAAGCCCGCTGGAGATGTTAGGCCCTTGGCTGCCCTGCCCAGGGGCCTTACCTGACCAGGAAGGCCTGGAAGGGTACGCGCACGGGGAAGTGGGCACTGCGGGTGCCTACAGCCTCCAGGACGCCAGCCTGGCGCAGCTGCTCCGCCACATGGCCCACGTCGAAGAGGCCCGGGAGCTATGGCCAGAGACGGCAATGAGTATGGATGTCCAGGGGTTCGTGCTAAGGGGAAGGGGAGAAGGGGAGCGTGGGAGGGTGGGGAGGAATCCTGGGGTGGGAAGAGGGAGCTCACCTTTCCAGGGTTAGGGTTCAGGCACTGGATGACATAGATGCGGCTCCTGCTTGCATAGAAGAGGCGGCACTGAACACAGACCAGCTGCCCCCTGCTCCCGCCACACGCTGCTTCCAACCTCTTGGTGGCCCATGGGGGACACTGTCCTTACCTGCCTAGCCGTGACAGGAGGGCCTCCAGGGACTGCTGGAAGCGAGAGGCCAGAGTAGCTTTCCCTGGCTTTCCCAGCGCCTGGGGCTCTGCATCCTCGAACAGGCTGCCCACGAGCTGCAGGGCGAGATGAGTCTGAGCCCGCTCCCATCCCTGGCCGCCTACAGCTCTGGGGAGCAGGTGGGTCAGCCCTCGGCATCGGGACCCTGGCATGCTTGGCCGTTCAGAGCATAGGGAGAAGAGGCCAGGCTGGGGGGGGGCAGGGTGCGTGGGGGGCCCGCACACCTGCAGCTGGCTCTGGCGAAGCATCTCCACCACAGCGGGGTCCGGGTGGTCTCGGTTCCTGTGTAAAAACTTGTGAACCTGCCAGAGAAGATGCGGGGGAGGGCAGAGGGGGAGCCGAGCCAAGCAAGAAGGCTAGGGATGGGCTCAGCTCCACTGGCTGGCGACCCCACGTGGGTCACCTGCCGGACTCTATGCCATTCCACGGGTCCCTCCATTTCTGAGCAAATCTCTCCCCCAGCCTCTGCGTCTTCAATACTTCATTGATTGCCCTGAGGTATGTCTCCAGCTAAAAAACCTCAGAAAACTTTTAGCAAGGTCCATTCCCCAGCTGGGCACCGGTGGCTCACGCCTGTCATCCTGGCTCAGGAGGCTGAGATCTGAGGATCAAGGTTCGAAGCCAGCCCCAGCAAAAAAGTTCCCACGTGTCTCCTCGTCTTATTCTTCTTTGCTGCCTTCTCCACCCCCACCACCACTTTCCCTCCTCCTCTTCCTCCTCCCTAGAAACAGGGCATGGCACCCCCTCCGGGGAGCCATGATTCTCCCCACTTCAAACCCATCACATGGTATCTCCCCCCACCCCCACCCCTAAATGAAAAGCAGGTGTTCAGTCTCCCTGATAGACATGGAACTCAGAAGGGGAAAGCAAAATTCATTCAGGAAGCACCTGCCAGGCCATGTCAGAACTACTAAACCTCTTAAACCTCCTCATGCTGTTAGAACCCAGACTCCTGTGCCCATATCACAGAGGAGAAGAGGGAGACACAGAAAGCATAGTCATCTGCTGGGTTCTGGGCTTGTGCTCTGTCCAGACAGTCCCTGGTCTCCCTCCTCCACCCCATCTCCATCAATCACGCTCAGACCTGGGTGGGGCCTGTGGACCAGGTGGGGACCCAGGGCCAGGCTTTGGAAGGGAGCACATGCTGGATGACTGCACAGGAGGGGACACTAAGGTCACCCTGCCTCATGTCCCTGAGATCAGATACCTGGTAGGTGACAGCCCCGGCATAATGCCGCACCGTGAAGATGGGAAGAGGCAGCTGGGGCTTGGCATAGCTGGGGTGGTCGCTGTGGTGGTAGTGGCACTTCTGGAGGAACGTGTGGTCCGTGGCCTGATAAGGGGAGAGGTCGCTCATGCCATTTCCTGCCTGGACCACTGGAGCTACACCCCCAGCCCTTTGTGCTTTAGTTGTTTTTCAAACAGGTGTTTCTACTCAGGCCAGCCTGAGACACAATCCTACGTAGCCAGGAAGATAGGCGCCACCACACCCAGCTTTTATTGGTTGAGATGGGGTCTTGAGAACTTCTTTGCCCAGGTTGGTCTGATTCAGCCATCTTCTTCATCTATATCTCCTGAGTAGCTAGGATTACAAAGATACGATACTGTGCCCAGCTTAATGACTTAATTTTAAACCATCAAGTAAGATTCCAGAAAGTCAAATAGCCTCAGGCTCAGGAGCTTCTTCAGTCAGTGCTAGATTGTGGAGGATGCCTGACAGGAGGGGAAGGAAATAGGGTCCAGGGGTTTTAAAACAAGCATAGCGATAGTTCCTATGAGTATAGTCCCACAATTATAGCTTCTAAACAAGTCATGAAAGGTCCCTTTCAAAACAGAATCCAGGTAGGAGGTTATTTTATGGAGCTAATGAATATGTTGCGTTGTAGCAATAAACACAAGGAACCCTTCAGACAGGCCCAACCCACCTGGAGCGCAGCAGAGCTCAGAGGAAGCATGCATGAGTGGATCTGCTGTGTTGTAACTGCACTTGGATACAAGTGTTGGGATAGAAAGTGGGATGAGGCTGCAGTGAAATGCAATGGAACACGGAGGCCTGATGGGCAGAGGGCCATCAAGAAGCAGCATGGAAGCCAGATGCCCATGGCTCACGCCTGTAATCTTAGCTACTCAGGAGGCTGAGATGGAAGGATCATGGTTCAAAGCCAGCCTGGGCAGGAAAGCCTGTGAGAGTCATTTATTTTTTTTGCTGGTCCTGGGGCTTGAACTCTGTGCCTGGGCGCTGTCCCTGAGCTCTTCAGCTCAAGGCAAGCACTCTACCACTTGATGGTGCCACTTCTGGCTTTTTCTGTTTATGTGTCACTGAGAAAGCGAACCCAGGGCTTCACACATGCTAAGCAATCACTCTACCACATTCCCAGCCCACTTCTGGCCTTTTCTGAGTAGTTTATTGGAGTTTAAGAGTGTGGTGGACTTTTCTGCCTGGGATCGCTTTGAACCACAATGTTCAGATCTCAGCCTCCTGTGTGAGACTCTCACCTCCAATTAACCACCAGGAAACCAGAAGTAGATCTGTGGCTCAAAGTGGTAGTGCACCAGTCTTGAGCACAAATACTCAGGGACAGTGCCCAGGCCCTGAGTTCGAGACCCATGATCAACAACAACAACCACAAAAGAAGTTGCATGGAGCTGGGCACTGGTGGCTCATACCTGTAATCCTAGCTACTCAGGAAGCTGAGATCTGACAATCTCAGTTCAAAGCCAGCTTAGGCAGGAAAGTACCTGAGATTCTTATCTTCAGTTAGCCAGTGAGAAGTGGAGGTGTGGTTCAAGAGGTCAAGCACCAAGCCATGAATGAAAAAGCCAAGCAAGAGCTCAAGGCCCTGAGTTCAGGCCCCAGTACCAGTACACATGCACGCACACACACACGGAGGGGACACACCATGGTTCTGAGATTTGCCCTCTATTGGCTGGGGGCCTGTGTGAAGCCTGGGGCCTCCACTGCTCTGCCCACCAGACACTATTGTCCCATTTCTGTGGCAAGGACACAAGAGCCTCAGCAGCCAGGGCTGTGAGGCAGCTTTGAGGGGGGTCGGGCCTCTTACTCTGTGCTCCTGACTGGAGGGGGCCGTGCCATGCCCCAGGCCTCACCTGGGACAGCCATGTCTGGGCCTCCAGAAGACTCAGGAGGCTGTGGGGTCTGTCCACCAGGAGGTCCAGGCAGGACTCCCTCAGGGGCTGAGCGACAGGCGCCCAGGGCAGCTGCTCCCGCCGGCACTCCTCCTGGGAACCACCAGCAGGGGGCCATTTACTCCCTGTCTGGAAGTGGGGCGGGGGGCGGGGGGGCAGGGGCTCAACCGACCCTCCCATTTTATAGACAGGGAAACTGAGACTCAAAGGACCGGGCCACTGTCCCGGCTGCTGGGCAGTGCCCGTGTCCCCTCACCTCCTCCTGGGCTTGCAGCTTCTGGCTGGAGAAGAGCTGCAGGCGCTCGCTGGCCAGGTTGCTGCACAGCTGCTCCAAGCCATTCACACGCAGCGCCTGCGCACACGTGCAGTCAGGAGGGCTGAGCACATGCGCAGTGAGGAAGGTGGGCAGGGCATGGGGCTCAGGGAAGAGTGAGTCCCCAGGGCCCAGTCCAGAGTGCTCGGCCTCCCTTCAGCCACCCACAGCCTGCCTCCTCTCCAGGACCACTGTGAGCCTCTGGGGCTCTGGTCCCTGAGGGCCCGCAGGGGCCTCTTCCTACTTGCTAATTTGCTAGTGGCTGCTACCTCCAAGCCTTTGGGCCTTCCCCTAATTGGCCTCAGCACTCCACTCCACCAGAGAACCCCCCCCCTTCAAGCAGCTTTGTGCACCCCCAAACAAGAGTGCCCCTACATGCACACTCCCTCTAGGGCAGAGGGTGGTCACCAGGGACATGCTGGGGAGAGCAAGACCAATAGGATGAAGAGGGACTAAGGGGAGGGGGCGTCTCCCCTCCCTCCAGCCCCTCCTTGCTGTTTCAAGGAAGTGAATCTTCTGGAAAAGGGTGTAGAGCTCATAACCCACGAAGATTTGGGCGAGTCCTGCCCTCCCCTCTTGCTGTGTGGGAAGCTAGGCTGTGGGCAGACCCATCCCAGGGCTTCCATAACTCCCTGCAATACCAAGCAGCATAGAAGTCTCCATTGACAATGTCAGGACAGCAGGGAACAAGGCCCACGGTCCCTAAGGAGCATGTAGCTCTCTTGGGGACCATCCCTTGTCATAGGTCCTGTAACAATTCCTACTTTGGCTGGGCACCAGTGGCTCACACCTGTAATCCTAGCTACTCAGGAGGCTGAGATCTGAGGATGGAGGCTCAAAGCTAGCCTGAGAGGAAAGTCGCTGAGACTCTTGTCCAATTAACAACCAGAAAACTGGAAGTGGCGCTGTGGCTCAAGTAGTAGAGCGCTAGCCTTGAGCTGAAGAGCTGAAGGACAGCACCCAGGCCCAGAGTTCAAGC
>NW_012272113.1:0-2415 GCF_000151885.1 Dipodomys ordii
TCTTTTTGCTTATGTGGTGCTGAGGAATCGAACCCAGGGCCTCAAGCATGCAATGCAAGCGCTCTACCACTGAGCCACCTTCCCAGCCCTGTCATCTTGTTTTTGAGATGGGGCCTTGCTAATTTTGCCTGGCCTAGCCTAGAGCCAAGAACCTATCTCCAGTTCCTGAGTTTGCCTGTATTTATTCACTGTACTTTTAATATCTTTTTGCACTTAAGATACTTAAAGCCTTCTCCAGCCCTCTCCTTTATCTGACGTTAAATTCAGGCACAGAGCCACTATACAACACCTGCTCCTGATTCTAACACAGTCAAACAGGGGACCCAAGTCACTACATCACACAGCCCCACCCCTCAGCTCTGCCCTTTGCACCAAGGACAGGGGCTCATCCCACCTTCAGCAAGCCCTGACATCAGTCAGCTGAGGATAAAGCCCTCACTGACCTTACTGGATGCAGGTGAGGCAGTCATGTGGACATCTGGCCAGGGACTGAGTATTCATGGCAACAGTATGAGGAAGAGAATAGGGGCACTTGAGTTACAGAGCCAGCAGGGCACACGGGCCCAGGGCAAGCTGAAGACGATGAGCATTACCGTGGTCTGATTGGAGAAGGGGTGTGTGTAGTTGATCCTCTGAGTGGTGCAGTTTATGTCACCGGGCTGGCCAGGGCTAGTCAGAGGGGGAATGACTTCGTAATGGTGCTTACAGCTGATCAGCTGGGCCTGACCAGGATACAGGGCAATACCTGGGACACAAACAGAAAAGCAAATGTCAGAAGTCACAGTCCTTGCCACACCTGAAACTACCACACACCTTCTGATAATCTATATTCCAGACACCTTTACTGATTGCCAAGAAGGGAGGGAAAACGACTTGGAAGGCAGTTTCAGTTTCATTGACATCAGTGGCCCCTCAGCAAGCCCCAATCTGGCTGGAACATAGCCTCCTGTGCCCACAGAGAAGGACTCTGACACCTCCTAGAGCAATGAGCCCAAGGATGCTCCCCAGGCTCATCACCCACTGGAAGAACGGCTGGCGGGGGGTTGGGAGTGGGGTTGTCTTTGAGGTATGGAATTACCTAGAACTCATTCTGTCTCCGGTACCTATTCTGCTTGGACTCCAAGTATATGGGTCATATCCTGAGTCCTTGCCTCTGCCAGCCTAGTCACCTGGGATGAGGAAACATTCTGACCTCATAGGCCAAAGTGCTGCAAGCAGCACTAGCATCAGACCACCAGGGTATGAGACACCCACAGACAGAGACAGAGCAGATGTACAGAGAGGACAAATGAGAGAAAGCCAGCAGATGAGCTGGGACCATCACACTTAGTGATGCTGGAGACTGTCAGAGAGCCTTGGGCAGAGGGAGGCCCAACTCTAACTCTAACCTATGAGCAGGCCATCCTGAGGGTAACTAGAGGAAGCCTTTGAACAGAGAAGGTGACAGTCATCACATGACAGAGAAGGTGGCAGTCACCACATGGGTAGAGCCTGGGCCATGGGCAGAGCTTGAGCCACAGATCAGGGGCTCTCCATTCACCCTATCCTTCCAGAGCATGGGTGCCAGCCCCTAATTCTGGTGTACTGTCCACTCTGTCAGCGATGACTTGCCCCTCAGGGGTTGGACATACAAATGGGGCAGGAAGGGACACAAGGTGGCCTGGAGAGCTGCTACTTCCTTTGAATGGCTGTGCTACCACCATCCCACACTATGCTTGATTCACACTTCCTCACCTGGTCTCTGGCTGCATCCAGGCTTCTTTCTCTCCAGAAGTGTCTCCCTACCCCCATCACTGTTCTTGCTTTGCTGCTTACTGCTCCTGCCCCTCTCAGCACAAATACTGCCCACCTCATGATTTTCAAAGCCTAGTTCCAGTGCATCTTTCTTCCTAGCCCTCCTACCCACCCCAATGCTGCCAGAATCCTCTAAACTCCCCACACCTTTCGAGGCCTGATGGTGGCCACAAGTATAGGTATGAGCCTATACCTGGACCCCACCTCACCTATAGCATCTAGCACTGTGCTGGCAGCTCTGGGAGGATATGCCAGCTGATGCCCCAGAGCTGGGCCTGACACCTGGCCCAGCAGGCTCTACCTGGAGCATCATAGCGATCCACCTCCTTGTAAGACACGGACATGACAGGGTGCTTGAGCTTTTCACGGAAGTCTGTGATGGTCTGGTAGACCAGGAAGACAGCCACAGCCATGAGCAGCAGGTAGATGAAGATGAGCAGGACAGAGAAGACGTTCTTCAGGCAGGCCTTGCTGAAGCGGATGCTGCTAGAGGCAGACTCACTGTCCAGGCCTGGCAACAAGACACAGGACTGTGACCTGAGGCTCAGAGGCAGGGAGTAGCCAAAGACAGTCAGTAACCTCCAGGTCCTCACCTGCCTTACCAGAACCTCCCCCCCCCCC
>NW_012272114.1:0-2917 GCF_000151885.1 Dipodomys ordii
CTTGGGGCCGGCAGTCATAGCCCCTGCTTTCCGGGATTTGAAGGCAAAGCGGTGTCCAGGGTGACTGCACTCTTGTTTCCCACGGGGGCGCTCTTCATACCCTGCTTTCTTTGGCTGTCTGCTTAGCAGCTGGAAAAGGAGCCAAGTTCTCCCTCAGCAGGGCTGTCAGGGTGGACACCTTTTCCACCTCCAGAATGCAGACAGTGGACTTCAGCAATCTCACTGGGCCCTGCAGGTCTCTGACCCAGCTGTCCCTTCATAGGAAGTCAGGTAGCCCAGTCACAGAGCTTACAGGAAAACAACATAGCTTAAAACACCCTTTCAAACAACACTAAAACAAAAAAATGCAGTCCCTGCTGCCACTTCCAGAGTTCCTGAGGCCAAGAAAGATGTCTGTAAAGGAAGGTTTATAAATACGTTCTTATTAATCCTTGCTTTTGTTTTAACCACGACGTGCACTGGGAAGAAATATCCTCTTAGATTCAATTCACCTTGAAATCCTGCTTCTCATCTGGTGCTGAGCGGCAGGCATTAGATGGGATGGTTAGCTGGAAACTTACCCTTCTGTCACCATGTTACTCCAACAAGAACCTGCCTCAGCTCTCTGCTCTTCTCGGGGCTTCTTAAGTATGAAAGGGAGAGTATGCCTACATTCTCAAGCCTTTATTACAATCCTGGCTTGTACCCAAGTTCCAGCTTCCATTTTTCCAGAGACCTGCAGGAAATGCATTCCCTGATCTCCAGTCTCTCTACCCTCCCATGCAGTTGATATATTCTCAGCAGATGACTCTTCCCCTAGCACAATAAAAATCATCTATTTACAAATAATCTCTGGGCTTCCCCTTCTCAGACCTTTCTCAGGAAATGTCTTTGCTTATGTGTGTTTCTTCTGGAAGACTCTTTCCCCTGTCTAACTTATTGTGGTCCCTCTAGGCCCACTTCAAATTCAGCCTCCTCTGTGACACCAGGAACACATAGTTCCAGCTCTCTTTGAAAGACACATGTTACTTCTCTTATGGAACAGATAGACTTTCAGTACACATATCATACCATTATAAACATTAAATTCCTTCAGAACAGATTTTTTCCTTTTGTTTGCATTCCTTAATCTAACCCAAGACTATCCATACATTTTCAGAAAATAAATACCTATTCATCCAATGGGCATAATTATTTTGTAGCTTGTGTCAGACACTCAATGTTTGTTAGTGGAATAGAATTTATAAAGCATTCTAAATCTGGAAAGATACCTATCATTAATTTGAACATGCCTAAATTCAAGTAAGTTTAGAGCCAGTGAAAACTCTTTTGTTTCTACATCAGTATTACTGAGTGCCTTGGTAGAAGTTTATAGACAAGAATTTGCTTTTAAATATTTACCTTACATTTCCATTAGAATTAAGGAATCTGAATGTATTTGCTCATCAAATGAGTGGTCATTAACCCAGACAGTAATTATCCACTGGACAAAATATTCTCCATTACTAGAAGACAAGGAGGGAGGGAAAGCTGTCTATGAAACCTGAGTTCTGTCTGCAATTATGCAATGATAAGAAAAATGTATCTCTGGGTAAACAGTCCAAATGGGTTATTGAGAACAACTCATTGTCAGCTAGTGTTTGTTATAGTGATTTTATCACATACACAACCCTTATTCCAAATTACACAGAGATTGTTGTATTTATTATCATCATTTGGCTCTACCTCCTTAGTACACACAACTTAGATCTTCTTAATGCTTTTCTTTATGGGTGTGTGCATTTGTGTGTGTGTGTGTGTGTGTGTATAATTTTACTGTAAAGGTGGTGAACAGTCTTTTCTCCAAAGGAAAAAATTAAAATGGTGTAGCTGAAAAGTCAGATGTGTTTTCATATTGGTTTTTATCTCGGTGCTTTTAAATCTTCACTGAGATTTATAGAAATGTTCCGTTTGTTTATATTTCAATTTTCTCAGATTCATCTAATAGTAGATAAAACCCAAGGTTAAAGGACTGTTTAGTATGTCAAAATGTATCTGAAAACCTGAAGTTTAACCCTTAGGCATATCAGTGGCTATAATTTAAATGAAAAATGTGTTCCTTAATACATCATAATGTTAGTACCTACATATGTATGCAATATAAACTATAATAGGGTCTTAGGGGTTTGCTGTTGTCTAATGTAGAATTTCAAAATATTTAGTATAATCTCAATAACATCATTACTAGCTAAACTTTAATTTATCAAGTGGAATTTACATTCGCAAGTTGACTTATGAGTCTGTAAAGACTAGAATTAAATATTTAAGCTAGAAGATGAATGCATTTTTAAAATGTTATAAGCATAAAGGTAGTAACTCACAACTTTTGGAGAACAAAGAAAGAGAAGGGAGAGCTGTTTTGTGCCTGTATAATCCAGCACTTGGGAGGTGAAGGCAGGAGGAGCTGGAGTTCAAGTCCAGCCTAGACTACATAGTAAGATTCTGTCTCACAGAAAAACATCAAATGGAAGGAAGTTTGTAACATATTGAGTAAAGGAAACAAAAAAGAAATTTCAAAATAAGTGTAGTTAGACATGATGTGTAGCCCTGTTAAAGGGGAATATATACAAGCATGTGGATGTGTTGTGTGCCTGTGTAGGTATGTTCATTTTATAAGGTTATGTATTAACAAGCTGAAAGATTTATCTATGAGTTGGGAGACACGTTTGTTTTATTTGGTATAACATGGTTATACCAAAAGTTGAGTTGATACTCATTTTCCTCATAGATCAGTAAATGAGAGTAGTATTTAATTCTTTTTTCATAAACCAGTTTACTCATGGATTGTGACTACATTTAAAACAAAAATGGACAAATACTAGTATAATTATTATTATCATTCAAGAAAACCTAAAGAGGGGCTGGGAAGGTGGCTCAGTGGTAGAGCGCTTGCCTTGCA
>NW_012272115.1:0-3082 GCF_000151885.1 Dipodomys ordii
AAAGAAAAAAAGCCGGAAGTGGCACTGTGGCTCAAGTGGTAGAGCGCTAGCCTTGAGCTGAAGAGCTGAGGGACAGCGCCCAGGCCCAGAGTTCAAACCCCATGACCTGACCCCCCCAAAAAAAATAGTACTTCTCAAGTTTTCCGCTTGGGGAGAAAAGCCCTAAAAACAGCAAAAAGAGAATAGGAGATAGAATGAGGGTGGCAGAACCGTATGTGGGCCTAATATCGAACTGTTGGTTACTAACCTAAAATTCATGTGCACTTTTAATTCCGGAGTTGGTTACTAACTGTTGGTTACTAACCTAAAATTCATGTGCACTTTTAATTCCAGAGTGCCTAAGTTCTGCAACACAATAATGCAACACGAAACAAAACTTAACTGGGTGCCAGTGGGTCATACCTGTAAGCCTACTCAAGAGCTACTCAAGAGCTGAGATCTGAGTATTGAAGCTCAAAGCCAGCCCAAATAGAAAAAGCATGTGAGACTCATCTTCAGTTAACCACCAAAAGGCCTAAAGTGGAGCTGTGTCTCCAGTGGTACCAAGTGCCAATCTTGGGTGAAAAATGTGCCTAGGCCCTGAGTTCAAGCTTAAGTGCCAGCACACACAAACACCCTTGAAGATTATTTACCCTCAAATGAAATGGATACTCTTAAGAAGACAGTTGTCTTTTAGCTATGAACACCCTTCCTTTAATAGAGTCCTGAACCTTTGATCTAGGGGTATGAGTATGCCACTTTAAGAGTCAGGAGATTACAATCATATTTTAGAAAGCCTAGAAACTGTAAGCCCACAAAAACAGAGTGCTCCAGATTGCTATCAAATTAGAAATAGAATGCTGGCAGACCCAGTTCTCATGCTTACCTGGCAGCATTCAATCCATCAACAGACATTAAATGTCAAACACAAGTTGATTTTTTTAAAGCGTTTATCAAGTAACTAGCAAGTCACCAGAGAGTGTTCCTTTCATGGCCATGTCAGATTTTCCTAGAGTTTTATGACCCATTCATACAGTTTAGAGGGATGGGAAATGCAAGACTTGTATGGTTAAGAGGTTTAGTCTGTAAGGCACAACATTCACTCTTAGGGGAGAAGAGGCAAAACATAAAAATCAAGATGAATTGGGAGCTCTGGCTCCAAAGATCTGCAGGTGTTAGAGAGAGAAAAAGGAAATGGAAAGAAAATGAAGCACAACACAGAATGGAAAAGAAATGAACACTGCTGTCCCATTTGCTCCCCTCCTATCTCCCTGCCAACTCACCTGTCTAAAAAAATAGGTGTGTCTTGAAAAGGAGCTCCCTGCAAGTGCACTTGGAGACAGAGGTACCATTAGTGAACTACAGAAAGCTTTCTCACCCACTGCTAACTGCAGGTGGGAGCATAGACTCATTATTAAGGTTGCTGAGACACCATCATTGCATCCCACACTAGGATACCATCAGGTTACCAGGGAGGCTCTGATAGTTTGCGTTCACCCACCTTTTGACATCTCATGGATACACTTAGCAATTACTTTCAAGACCCCAAACAATGGCCAGGGTGTAGCTCAATGGTAATGTGCACTCTGGGTTTGATCCTCAGTTTGCATATGTGTACACACATGTATACACATAGAAACACAAATAGAATTGTGTATATGTATAACCCCATTAACTACTATTGGGTTCCCCCTTGTTTAGTTTAATATAGGGAATCCCTCTTCAAGCTTTTGCATAGAAAGAGAAATTTATAATCAGCTACTAGTGTCTCATACGTTTATTCTTCAGGAGATTGAGATCTGTCCAGGCAGGAAAGTTCATGAGACTCTTATCTCCAGTTAAACAGCAAAAAACTAAAAGTCGAGCTGTGGTCCAGGTGGTAAGGGACAATGTCCCAGTTCAAGTTTCAGGATTGGCACGGAAGGAAGGAAGGAAGGAAGGAAGAGAAGGAGGGAGGGAGGGAGGGAAAGGAAGGAGGGAGGGAAAGAGGAAGGAAGGAAGAAAAAAGAAAGAGGAAGAAAGAAAGAAAATGATATCTCAAACACCTAGGAAGACAGACTCTTATCTCCAGTTAAACAGCAAAAAAACTAGAAGTGGAGCTGTGGTCCAGGTGGTAAGGGACAGTGCCCCAGTTCAAGTGTCAGGATTGGCACAGAAGGAAACAAAGAAGGAAGGAAGGAAGAAAGAGGGAGGGAGGGAGGAAAAGAGAAGAAGGAAGGAAGAGAGGGAGGGAAGGAAGGAAGGAGGGAGGGAGGGAAAGAGAGAAAGGAAGAGAAAAGAGAAAAAGAAAGAAAGAAAATGACATCTCAAACACCTAGGAAGAGAGACTCTTATCTTCAGTTAAACAGCAAAAAACTAGAAGTGGAGCTGTGGTCCAGGTGGTAAGGGACAGTGCCCCAGTTCAAGTTTCAGGATTGGCACAGAGAAAGGAAGGAAGGAAGGAAGGAGGGCAGGAAGGAAGGAAGGAGGTAGGGAGACAAAAAAAGAAGGACAAAGAAAGAAAGTCTATAGCTGGTGTTGTCACTGTAGGCTCAACCATGATCTTTAATGAGGAGATGGTGATTTAGAAGCCTGCACTTCGGCTTGGAGTTTGAGAGCAGGCTTCATAGTTGACTAGATTTTCCATAGTGCCCACAACTGACTTAGTGGTCCTCCCACGTCCCCACACTTGGCTGCTGTATCCCACCCATGTGAGTAGGTCAATGTCAAATGCATTTCAAATAGTTAAAACAGGCAAAACAATGAACTGTACAACTTGTGGGTAGGGACAGGAGGGGAAAACTGGGAGAGAGAAAGAAGAAGACATTGTCCAAAAAGAAATGTACTAATGTACTAATTACCTGACTACCATGACTGTAACATTTCTGTACAGCACCTTTATAATAACAACAAAAATACTTAAAAAAAAAAAAAAAAAACAAGCAAAACAGGGCTGGGAAGGTGGCTCAGAGGTAGAGCGCTTGCCTTGTGTGCCTGAGGCCCTGGGTTCGATTCCTCAGCACCACATAAGCAAAAAGAAAAAAAAGCCAGAAGTGGCACTGTGGCTCAAGTGGTAGAGCGCTAGCCTTGAGCTGAAGAGCTGAGGGACAGCGCTCAGGCCCAG
>NW_012272116.1:0-1182 GCF_000151885.1 Dipodomys ordii
AAAAAAAAAAAAAGAATGGCAAAGAAACACATGAAGAAATGCTCATCATCACTGGCCATAAAAGAAATGCAAATCAAACCAACTCTGAGATTCCATCTCACCCCAGTAAGATTGGCCAACATTTTGAATTCACACAACAAATGCTAGAGGGGATGTAGGAAAAAAGGAACCCAACCCCTCTGTACAGTATGTTCACAAATAAAAAATAAATAAATTAAAAGAAAAAGGAACCCTACTAGACTGCTGGTGGGAATGTAAATTAGTACAACCACTCTGGACAACAGTCTGGAGGTTCCTCAAAAAAACTAAACATAGGCCGGGCACTGGTGGTTCACGCCTGCCATTCTAGCTACTCAGGAGGCTGAGATCTGAGGATTGCGGTTCAAAACCAGCCGGGAAAGTCCTACCCAGGCTGGCTTTGAACTGCGATCCTCAGATCTCAGGCTCCTGGGTAGCTAGGATTATAGGCATGAGCCACCGGCGCCCGGCTGATAACTCTATTCTTTACCTTAAACATAGTATATTCACATGCACATCTGTGGAGGGAGGGCACAGAATCCCAGATAAAAGGATGAAGAATTGCAGCAGTGGAGTGCACTGGACATAGATGAAAGTGAACTGTGTACCTCGTGGGTGGAGAGGGGAGAGAGGTAATGGGAGAGAATGATGGAATAGATGACACTGTACAAAAGGAAATGTACTTACTACCTGATGCATGAATGGCAACCCTGTTGTGTATCACCTCTAAATAAAAACAAATTGGAAAAAAGTTAAAAAATAATAGTAAATTGAAATCAGCATCAAAATAATAATATCCATATGGCCCTTGACACCTGATTTAAACAAAGGCTGGGTTCTGCCAGGTGCTTACTTCAAGACAGGTATTCATTACATGGTATTTTCCTTTGCAAATTCTCTTTATTGTTATTACTGGGCTGGGAAGGTGGCTCCGTGGTAAAGTGCTCACCTTGTATGCCTGAGGCCCTGGGTTCGATTCCTCAGCACCACATAAGCAAAAAGAAAAAAGCCGGTAGTGGTGCTGTGGCTCAAGTGGTAGAGCGCTAGCCTTGAGCTGAAGAGCTGAGGAACAGCGCCCAGGCCCAGAGTTCAGGCCCCACGACCAGACCCCCCCACCAAAAAAAGAAAGAAATTGTTATTACTAAGTAGTTGTATTAAGGGGTT
>NW_012272117.1:0-1169 GCF_000151885.1 Dipodomys ordii
GGAAGGAAGGAAGGAAGGAAGGAAGGAAGGAAGGAAGGAAGGAAGGGAGGGAGGGAGGGAGGGAGGGAGGGAGGGAGGAAGGAAGGAAGGAAAAGGAGAAGTCAAGAGAAAAGAAAAGAAGAAAAGAGAGGAAGAAAGGAACAAGTACGCTGTAGGGAAATCTCTGGCAGAAAACACAGTAAATTCTAACTTGATAGCAACCCAGCTCCAAATTCTTTTTTAAAAACCAAATCTTCTCAGCAATGAAGCTCCAGCCTGGGAGGGAAGGAAGCTGGGGGCCCTGTGGTCAGGATCCCCAAGCCTGAGTTGGGGAAAGGCAGGAAGGGCGCAGCCTAAGCCGACTTGGGAGGGGAATGGGAAGGAGGGCTCCGGGCAGAAGGAGCGCCCCGAGGAGCCCAAAGTAATCTGAAAATGATTGCGCGCCGGTCCGGAGGCTTCAGACTTGATCTGTGTTTGTTCCGAGAGAAAGCCAAGGTGGAGGGTGTAATAAAGAGAGGTTTAACCGAGAGCTGTGCTTGGAATAAAGTGGGCTACAAAAAGGTCAAATGTGATCAGTTGCAGCAGATGACGGGGGGGCTTTGGAAGGGTGGTGGAAGAGCCGGAGCTGGTCCCGGGGAGCCCGGGCGCGCAGGGTGGACGAGGGCGGGCGGGCGGAGCGCGGCCGGGGGCCCCGCGCTGCTCCCGGGCGCTGGGAGGAGGAAGAGCTGCGCTGGGCGCCGCTGCTGCTCCGGTCCCCCGAGCCGAGAAGCCCGCGCCTGGGTCCCTATTCCCCCCCCCACGCCCCATCCCCAGACACCACCCCCCCCCCACTGCCATCTCAGGATTCGCCCATCTTCCTCCTCCTCCTTCCTTCTCGGCTGTTGTTAGACAATGGTTTCCCTAATCTCTGACTTGGATCCCCTGAGAGACTGGAAAGTTCTAAGGTAGGCCTGCTTTGCTTTCTCCCTCTCTTCATCTTGCTGGAGTTGGGGGCCAAGTTCCTGCCCACCCACCCACCCAGGCATCCTGCATGGATGGAAAGGTCGGCGGGTCCCGAAATGCTGGGTGGATTGCACTGACAGACTGAGGGCCAGAGGAAAACCCAGGCTTGACAGAGACTCAACTTAGAGCAGTGGGGGGGAGGGGGGAGGGAGGGAGGGAAGGAAGGAAGGAAGGAAGGAAGGAAGGAA
>NW_012272118.1:0-2561 GCF_000151885.1 Dipodomys ordii
TTTGTGAACATACTGTACAGAGGGGTTACAATTACATGGGCAGGATAATGCGTACATTTCTTACCAAGCATTGCAGCCTCCTCCTTTTGTTTACCCTTCACATCCTTTCCCAGCCTCCCCCCTCCCCCCCAATCCCAATCCTTCTCCTCCCCCCCTTCCCCCCAGTCATGAGATTCTTATCTCCAATAAAATATTAAAAATTCCAATAGTGGAACTATGGTTCAAGTAGTAGAGTATTAGCCTTGAGACAAAAGAAGCTCAAAGACAGAACATTAGTCCTGAGTTCAAGCCCCAGGACTGACATAAAAAACACATGATTTGTAGACACAAAATGAGATTAAATATGGATTGACAACACTTTTATTTAAAAAAAATTTTACTCATTTAAAATGTTTAAAGACAATTAGATATCTATCAAAGACTAATGCCTCTGCAGGTTATAACTTTTTCAATATGCTCCCTTATGGAGAATTACTCAAATGAAGAAATGGAAAACCCAAAGAAAGAATACTTCAGGCTTTATATTAGACTTGTATACATGCATTATTTTTATTTTTATTAATTCATTCTAGAATATATTTCACTTCTTCCCATAATCCCAAAAGACAATGAGAAAAATAAAAAATGTTCACTATACCTCTCCAAAATTGAAAATTTACTGAGACTTATCAAATATTTTTCAGGATCTAAGTGTGACTGTACCATAACTTCTTGCCATATATATGCCTGGAAACTGCAATTTCAGAAAGGAAGTGCTCTTCAGTAAAGATAATTTGCATATCCGCAAGTCAACAGGGCCACAAACAGCTTCTAAAATCAATGGAAAAAATATCAAGCTATACTATGTAGGGTCTTCCTCTGTTCCACGAAAGACGGACTGGGTCCGAGGAAAGGTAAGTGGGCCGCTAGCCCATTCCCCAGCCTCCCTTAGGCCAGGAGAGAATCAGATGCAGCGCAGTGGGGAGTCAAGTCAAGCAGGAACTCATTTATTAACACACAGCAAGCACTTTTCAAAGCAAAAGAGACCATGTGGCATGGGGAGGAAAAGGAACCAACAAATCACTGTAAAAGGTCACATCCTCTCATGCACCTAAGCTTCCACGAGCTGTTTACGCACTAAATGTAAACAAATCGGGCTCTGCCCACTCAACTCCCTCTCAGCCCCATCTTTGCTGCCCAAGTGTCCTACAATACCACAGACAGATGTGACTCTCCAAACTTCAGGAAGTCCCATGAGCATCTGGAGATAATACATCTTACTGTTTCTTAATTGCCAGTAGAGTTATCACAACTTGCACATTTTGATTTTTAAGCAGGCTGTATAAGTGTTATTATAATTAGCTTGCTAAAGTGTGTAAGGCAATTGGAAATATAATTCATTTTCTGAAGACTCAGGAAGTCAGGAAGTGAAGTAGTCTCACTTTTTTTCTGATATTCGTTGGGCATAGTCAAAGAACTGCATTGGCATTCACTTCTGAATGCAAAATAGTTAGATGTCTTTTATACAGTTTTCATTTCTTATTGCCCAAAGTTTGAAGATAAAGGAAGTTTTGGGAGAGTTTATATGTATGTATCTGAATGATAAAACTGGCTGTGTATAGAACTATGATATGCAAACTTACAGTTATAATAGCACTTTTTAATATCAGATAAATCACATAAGACATTACAAAATATTTCTCAGGCAAGACTCATTGGGGAAATCAACATTTTTCTTTTGCAAAATGTTCAACAAAATTTCACTTTTTTACTCTACTGGAGTTACACTCAATATTTATGACTTTGGAAAACAGCCTGGAGAATAACTTTCTCTGCCACAGTTGGTTGCCTACTGTTATTTCATGTAAAGAAACAATTTCATGTATCCATTGCTTTATCATATGACTCAACGATTTGTGATATTAGTCTCAGCCCCAGTGATGTTGATTTAATGATAATCATATGAATTGTAGCCAATTGACATGAGTGAAGATCTGATAAAGATTTCTTTATTCTGTAAAAGAAGATCCTGATACCAGGGCTCTTTGCTGTCTCAGCATTGTTATATATTCATGAGATACATAGAACTGCTTCAGCCACCTACAATTCTAAGGGAAATAATTATCACTATAAATATAGCTAATAATGAATTCAGATGAGAAGAAATATTCTGGGCATGGTGGCACAAACAATTTCAGTCCTTCAGAAGCCAAGACATAAGGATCATTAGTTCAAGGCCATCCTGGGATACATAGCAAGACTTTGTCTCCAAAAAGAAGAAAAGTAAGAAATGCAACAAATAATACTTCATTTAAACTCCATCATTCAGATTGTTAAAGAAATACCATTTACAAAATCATCAGGAGAATTACTCTGTCCTATTCTAATTTCTCAAGGACAATTAATAACACTATTACTTGGTCCAACAGCATTATGAAATAGCTAAACGTAAGGGCTAAATGAGTATGGTTATTGCTACTGGGAATTCCCATAACAGTGAGTGTAATTCCTTTGTGTGTTTCTGTTTGTCATCTGTCTGTGTGTCTGTCTGTGTGTATGTGTGTATGTCTCTCTCTCTCTCT
>NW_012272119.1:0-2053 GCF_000151885.1 Dipodomys ordii
CCACTTCTGGCTTTTTTCTTTTTGCTTATGTGGTACTGAGGAATCGAACCCAGGGCCTCAGGCATATAAGGCAAGCACTCTACCACTGAGCCACCTTCCCAGCCCAATCTTTACTTCTTGTCTTCTGTCTAGAAGACCCTAGTAAAGTCTGCACCCAAATGAATGAAACCCTCATAAAAGATCTACAAGGGCAGGAATCATTTCTCTAATCAGAGATATTGGAACTAGACATAGTGGGTGGGGAACAAGTTCAATGACTTGCCTAAAGCCACCGAGTCACCTTGTGACACTGACTTTGAACACCAGCTCGCTACTCCAGAATCTAGGCTCTTCATGAATCTCTCTTTCTTGCTCTCTTCAGCTGAGATGTATAGCAACCCCCCAAGAAACTCTCTCACTCATGGAGTGACTTGCTCCATGGGGACTTCATTGCCTCTCAGGATTCAACTATGAACCTTAGCAGAAAGATAATTTACATCACGAAATTTGTGGGTTATTTGGGAAATGTAGAAATGAATGGTGTCCCAACATACAAGAACACACTCATTGTATCATCAGACTTTCTGGCCTAAGAATTGAGATGCATATAATATGGAATCTCAAGAACTAACCCACATGAAAAGTGTCGTGGACATCTGAGACATAATTTAGCACATATATATTATATTACAGGAAGCAAATGCAAGTAAATGGACTCAAAAGATTTTTATATAGAACTTTTTGTCAGAATAAGGTTACCTTCCCTCTCGCCATTTGACCTTCAACTCCCAGGAAACTTGGGCTTAACTGCTTTGATTTATTCCCATAATAAGATGATCGATGAATGTGAAAGGCTGGCTTTATGAGGCCTATTCTCAAATGGTGTCGGAGAACGCTGTAGTGAGAGAGTTATACTGCCACTTCTTTAAAAAAGGTCATTGGAAAAGAAATCAAAGATAGCATAAATGAATGATGCTTTTCACATCAAAAACCTCTCTGTAGAACACACATAAAACCACTTGGGATCTGGTGGAGAAATTATGTAGTAAATATAGTGTGAGCTGTTGCTGGCTAGAGGCTCTCATTGTCAAGAAATCCTGCTCTTTGAGGCCCTCCATGGATGTACTGTCCTTGTGATTAAATGGGAAGGCCCCAAAGAAGCCTCAAGTGTTACGGGGTGGAAATTTGCTGAGTTATAATTAGAGTCTGTTGCTGCTGTCTTATTATCCTAGGGCTAGTTCCTGAGGCCACAGTTCAAAATGACAGAACCAGACAAAAAAATGACAGAACTTGTATTTAAAAGAGAAGACCATGAGGCTGAGGGTATGACTCAGTGGCAGAAAATGTGCTTAGCGTGGATGGGGCCCTAGGATCCATCCCTTAGCACCAAATAAAATAAAAACAAAATAGAAGAAAACTAAAGCAGAGCCCAGGGTGAGATAATCTTGAATCTATACAACTATAGCCTCTTCTCGGCAGCCACTGCAAATGTTGCTGGATGCAGGTGAGAGTTGTGGAAGTTTCCCTCTAGTAGGAGGGACTCTTCACCCAGGGTCCTTGACTTTGATTGCAGAATAAGAATTTCTGGACAAGTTATAATAGTTAAAAAAAAACTTGGCTGAGTCTTATTGAGTAAGTAAGCAGGCAGGAAAGCAGGCAAGCAGACAAAAAGCAGACAAACACACAAGCCGAAAGGCCGAGGTACACTCTCACAGAGCACAGGTGCGCTCAAAGGGAGAGACGCACAGCTGTTTGACATCAGGGGTAACTTATATGATAAAGGCTGGGGGGTCTGACTTCAAGGTTATGCGAAGATAAGTGTTTTGTCTTTGCTGTAATCACTGCTGGTGTTATACTTTCTGAGTTCCTGGATGTTTTGGGCATTTCTTCCAGCTAAGAATATATCTGGCCACAAGGAAGATGTCTGGCTATCTCTCTTAGAAGCAAAGACAGTGCTTCCGTGTTTCTAAATACCTTGTTTCTGAGTTGCTTTCACCAGGCTTCATTTCCCCTAATTTATCCTGCCTCATTTTCCCCTAAAATGACTTTGGTCCCTTAATCTTTTTTTTTTTTT
>NW_012272120.1:0-1384 GCF_000151885.1 Dipodomys ordii
TGAGGAATCGAACCCAGGGCCTCATGCATGCAAGGCAAGCGCTCTACCACTGAGCCACCTTCCCAGGCCCCCTGGCTAATTATCTTATTAACATTATTTGAAGCAAATTTTGTTGTAGGATGAAAATAGGTAACTTTGAGAAAATGGAGTTGTAGGACCAAATGAGCTTAGAAGTACTGGATTAAAATTGAACATTTTAAATAATGGTAGTTTGGCTAGGATCTTTATAGGTCTGATCCTGTGCACTCATTAAAATAAGTTATGAATGTTATTAGTTGTTACTAGAAGATTATACCATTAGCATTAAACTTTTAGCCGGTTTTTATTCTGGTAAGTTTAGTATGAAACTAAAAGCTCTATTTCAATAAAACAATAAAAGATAAATAATAAAAGAGGCTGAATGTGATGATGTAATTATTCATGTATTTTTATAGGTAATTTAAATGAATTGGTTAAACATGGTCTACGTGCATTAAGGGAGACACTTCCTGCAGAGCAGGACCTAACTACAAAGGTATATGTCATGTTTTCCAATTGTAGATATTAACATACCAGTTTAATCTTCTGTTGAATATTATAAGTTGTAGAGTGTATACTTCTTGGGGGAGGGAGGAATGGTGCTTGGATATTTATTTGTTCATGATAAGGTTTCACTGGCATAGAACTCTATGTAACACAATTTGGTCTCAAACTCTAGATCCTCCTGCTTTAGCCTCCCAAGTGCTGGGAATTCAGCCATGAGCCACCATGCCCATCTTTACTTATGTTTTTTAATTTGGAAAATGTTTGGGTTCCTGTGTTTCTTTCAGGTTCTTTACTAAGTGATACAAATTTGAATAGTCATTTTTTAAAACAGTTCTTTTTGGTATAAAGCAAATAAAAAAAACAGTAAATTTCATTCTCCTTTATACATCCACACATCTGCTTTTCTGTCTTTCTTACATTTCTTCCTGGTAGATTATAGACAGACAGAAACTTTAGGGAACAGTTCTCTGTTAAAGAAAAGTAGAAGCTGGGCACTGGTGGCTCACGCCTGTAATCCTAGCTACTCAGGAGGCTGAGATCTGAGAATTGTGGTTTGAAGTCAGCCTGGGCAGAAAAGTCCCATTTGTATTCCCAGGTAGATAAATCTTTGTACTAATATTGTTAATAAATACATGTACAGAGCACCTATCATTTATAGACACTTTATAGGCATTGAAAATATGGAAACATAACAAAAAGCCTTATTGACTATAGATTCATCTAAAAGGGCAGGGATAGGAAAAAATGCACATGTAAACTATAGATTATAAATGCTATAGAAAAAAATGAAACAGTTCAACAGGTGAAAGAATGACTAATTGAAGCCGGGCGCTGGTGGCTCACACCTGTAATCCTAGCT
>NW_012272121.1:0-3907 GCF_000151885.1 Dipodomys ordii
TTCGATTCCTCAGCACCACATAAGCAAAAAGAAAAAAGCCGGAAGTGGCGCTGTGGCTCAAGTGGTAGAGCGCTAGCCTTGAGCTGAAGAGCTGAGGGAAAGTGCCCAGGCCCAGAGTTCAGGCCCCACAACCGGACCCAAAAAAAAAAAAAGATGGGCTCACTGATGAATTCTGCTAGACCTTTAAAAATAACACCAATTCTCCTCTGTAAAATAGAATATTCTATAAAATAGAAAAGAAAGAACACTTTCAATCTCATTTCATAAAGTCAATATTACTAAGATACTCAAACTGGGTAAGTATAGAAAAATAGAAGTATAGAAAAAAGAAGCTATAGACCAATTTCCTTGATTAACATATATGCAAAATCCTTAATAAAACACTTGCAAACTGAGTCCAAAAACACGTTTCAAAAACTCATCTACTACATGTATATTGGGTTTTTCAGGGATGCAATGATGGTTTAAGATATATAAATCAACAAATGTAATATTGCACAAAAGAGATTAAGGACAAAAATCAGATAATTATTTTAATAAATGCAGGGAAAAAAACCTATGAAAGAATTCAGTATCCTTTCATGATAAAATCCATGAGTTATGTAGGAGTCAATTTATGCTGCATTGGAAAAAAACTGAAAGCATTTACCTCTAAAATCAGAAATGAGAGAAGGATATGCACTCTCTCCACTCTTATTCAATATCATGATTGAAATATTAACAAGGGCAATAAGTCAGTACAAAGATATATTTAAAAAAGCTATAATAGAGCTGGGCGTTGGTGGCTCAAGCCCATAATCCTAGCTACTCAGGAGGCTGAGATCTGAGGATCACAGTTCAAAGCCAGCCCAGGCAGGAAAGTCCATGAGACACTTATCTCCAATAAACCACTAGAAAACCGGAAGTGGCCCTGTGGCTCAAGCAGTAGAGCACTCACCTTGAGCTAAAGAGCACAGGGACAGCACCCAAGCCCAGAGTTCAAGCCCCACCATCAAACCAAACCAAACCAAACAAAACCTATAATAGAAAATAAGAATTCAAATCATCCTGTTTGCAGATAATATGAGTATACTTTGCAGATAATGAGTGTACTTAAAAAAACTTAATGACTCCACAAGAAAAGCAAACTTAGATCTAATAAAAACTTCAACGAAAAGGTAGGAATTTTAAAAATCAACATAAATTTTTTCTATATACCAAAAAGATGGTAAATTTGGCAATCTCATTCATAATAGCCTCAGGAAAACAAACCCAAGAACAAACCTAACCCGGAAGATGAAAGATCTCTACAATGAAAAAACACTAAAGAAAGAAACTGAGGAAGACAGAAGAAGATAGGAAGATCCCTCTCCGTGCTGATTAACAGAAGTAATATTGGAAAAATTACCAAAATATTATCCAAAATAATTTACAGATTCAATGCTATCCCAATCAAAATTCTCTTCATAGAACTACAAAAAATACTGAAGTTCATACAGAAAGCAAAGGATTTCCAGATATTGTTGTTGTTGTTTTTGGGGGGGGCGGGGGTCCGGTCGTGGGGCCTGAACTCTGGGCCTGGGCGCTGTCCCTCAGCTCTTCAGCTCAAGGCTAGCCCTCTACCACTTGAGCCACAGAGCCACTTCTGGCTTTTTTTTTCTGCTTATGTGGTGCTCTACCACTGAGCCACCTTCCCAGCCCCTCCAGATATTGTTAAAACCAGGTTCACTCCTAGTTGAGGATTAGTTTTCTATTTGCTTCCTTTGAATACTAGAGGAATGTAAGAAGAGCTAAGATTATCCATCAGTATGAAACTACCCAGAATAGAGTCAGGTAGAAATAGATCAAAGATGAAACACTTTCTCTCAGATCTACGACTTATTTCCCCCATGACCTTTGAGCATGTTTCTAAATCTCTATGTATCTTAGGTATAAAGTGGAAAAAAACAATCTTTCCCACTCAGAAACTTACTGAAAGTATCTATTGAGACACTAAAAATACTTATTCTTTCCCTTCTCTTTTCAGAAACTACTGCTATTATACCCCATTTCCTATATTCACAGGAGTCTCTTTCTAGACCTTGTGCTATTTTTCTTGTTGCTGCATATTCCTGTGAGGTGTTACACTGTGTAGTTAAATATTATTATTATTATTAGTCTGCCTGTTATCCGTTGGTGACTTATCTAGTAACACAGTCATCAGGAAAAGGGTCAAAATTTAGGTGTGAATAAAAGGCCTGTTGAAGCCCTGAATTAAAGTCTCAATACATTTCACACTGTAAATTTCTCAAAGTGATTAAGATGGTTTATCAGTTATTTCTTCTTCTGACCTTGCAACTTGTCCTCAAGTATAATTACCCAATAAATGATTGATGAGGGTCTAAATGACTAATTTTGGGCATTAGTCAAGTAAGCATAACATTACTAAGTTTTTCCATATCACTATATGTTTGAACTCTCAGATTAAATTGAATAGGGATAAGGAAAGTATACAGACAGGCAAGATTTGTGTCAGTGGCAGGAAGTGACAGGACAACATTCTGACATTAAAAGAGGAAATTAAAGGGCAGATATTAATTAAAAATAACCACATGCTCAAGAAAGTAAGCAGCTATACACATCACAATAGCCCCTTAGCTGAATTGCACTGTCATTGAATAATAACTGACATTCCCAATAATGACTCTGACATTTTAAAAATGCTAATTTCTGTTCAGCATGTTCTATTTTAGAAAATTCAGAGTAGTGTATACGAGATTCAAGAAAGATTTCCATTGTAGACTTAGACAATATATGATTTTCAGTGCACCTTAGGGATTATCTAATCTGTCTGCAAGATTTGAAAAGAATCCAAGAAAGGTGAAGTATATTCCAAGGTCAGAGCCCACAGATGCAGCCATATCTTGTGAATTCCATGGCAACTGCTTTTTCCACTACTGTACATTTCCAAAAATATACATGTATACACACATATACTTTAAATGTATAAAGATTGACAAATTTATTGAGTTGACAGTCTCACATCTATAATCCTATCTACTCAGTAGGATGAGATCTGAAAAATCAATGTTCATAATTAGCCTACACATTTAAACCTTTTTGACTTTTATCTCCAATATATAAGCAAAAAGCCAGCATTAGAGATGTGGCTGAATGGGTAAAGCATCAGTTGTAGCTGTGAGCAAAGTAAGTTGGAGTATCAGCTCCAGTATCAGCAAAAAAAAAAGACAAGGTTAATCATTAGTTAGTCAATAGAAGGATACTTCAACCATGTAGAAATTTTCCCTCACTTAGTTATGAAAGTTATTATAAATCAACTGGTCCTTACAGAGACTTTCTGTTGTTAAAGAAAAAACAAACTATATGTGGTAGGTCTATCAAAACAGAAAGAAAGCATAACCCTTCATTCAAAGGACTTAAATTTCTAGAAGGAAAGAGAATATTAGCATGTAAGAAGTCAGAGTGAGGTAAAGCAATGTAAGTGATCATTGGAGTGCATCACAACTCTAGGTGTTCTGGGACCTCTTAGAAAGACAAAATAGCAACCCATGGTAGAGGGTCAACTAAGATCACCTAAGTTAGGCCCCTAAACAAGTGTAGGCTTTTGCACAAAAAAACCAGAAGTCTCCAGAACTAAAGAACAACATAAGAAACTGCCAGGACAGCAGCTGGGTTTATAATCCAGTGGAAACATGTCTACACAATAGGAATGAGACTTTTGAAATCTGGTTCAATACACATTACCATAAAAAAGGAGCAGGGGGGGCTGGGAAGGTGGCTCAGTGGTAGAGCGCTTGCCTTGCATGCATGAGGCCCTGGGTTCGATTCCTCAGCACCACATAAGCAAAATGAAAAAAGCCAGAAGTGGCACTGTGGCTCAAGTGGTAGAGCGCTAGCCTTGAGCTGAAGAGCTGAGGGAAAGTGCCCA
>NW_012272122.1:0-1401 GCF_000151885.1 Dipodomys ordii
AAAGTAATGGGAAAACAGGTCTCCTGACAGACTTCATCAATTACACAGGAATTACTGTTATGGAACACTTTTTAAAAACAGATGATTATCCAGGACCCAGTGGCACATCATCCACACTTTTTATTCAGATTTTTTCAGACATTGACCCATAACAGATGTTTTTATTCATATATACAATGTATATACACTGATACGCACACTTGTGTGTTTATATACACATACATACATACATATATATATATACATACATACATACAGATATGCTATCATTAAGTGTTAAGACTTCAGGTGATTACGTACATGACTTACACACTGACAATATTTCACCACTTTGCACAAGAAGATACTGAGGAAGGTAGAGTTAAAGTATCTTTCCTAAGAAGTTATTGTACTATCTAGGAGGGCTGGATTTGTGAAACCAGAGCTGGACACTGATTCAGGCTTGTAGAACATGCCGGAATATAAATGATACTATTTGGTAACTTTCTATAATGTGATTTTATATATATATATTTATTTATATATATGCACACACACATATATAATATCCATTTTGTCCTTTTCTTTTTTTCAAGCACCATCAACACTCTATTATGATTTTTCAGATTTTTATTGTTATTATAAATGTGATATATAGAGGGATTACTGTTATATATGTCAGTTAATGAGTACATTTCTTTTGAGACAATGTCACTCTGTCTCTCACTGTTTCCCAGTTTTTCCTTCCCATCCCTACCCATAAGTTATATAGTTCATTTTCAACATAGTATCTAGTGAGTACCACTGCTGCATTTGTTCACTCTTTGTCCCTCCACTTCTTTGTCCTCCCTTATCCTCCCAAAACAGATAAATGAACAAACAAGACAAATAGAAAATAAAACAAAAACATAGTAACAAAGGAAAAAAAAACCTCATTTCTATGTGGTGGAGTTAATTTCTATAAATATTATTTTATATGATCAGATGTACATAAGCATTGCATCTTTGTGATCCCCAACTGAGTACCCTCCTTTGCTCTCACTGTGTGTGAATGTCTACAGTTTTGTATAATTCATCATTTCCAGCATATATTAGTTCTAGCTTCCACAAATGAGAGAAAAAATGCAAGCTTTCTATCTCTGAGGTGGGCTTACCTCATTCAACATGATTTATTGTAGGTCTAACCATTTCCCTGAAAATGACATAACATTATTCTTTCTAACTGCTGCGTAAAATTCAATTGTGTACAGATACTACACTTTTTATCCATTTGTCTATTTAAGGCACGTGAACAGTTTCCCTGACATGGCAATTGTGAATAGTGTTGCAATGAACATGGGTGTAGAAGTATCTTTACAATATTCTGGTTTGTGATGGTAGATGCCCAGGAATGGTATGGTGGGTGGTAGGGAAGATCTAAGT
>NW_012272123.1:0-1164 GCF_000151885.1 Dipodomys ordii
TGGCTCAAGTGGTAGAGCGCTAGCCTTGAGCTGAAGAGCTGAGGGACAGCACCCAGGCCCAGAGTTCAGGCTCCACGACTGGACCCCCCGCCCCCCCCAAAAGAAATATGAAGATCCCAGTTGGACAAGGAATACTGTCAAAATCAGAAGTTAGCCTTGATGGAATGGTCTATGTCTTTGAGCATCATGAAAGCTAGGAAGGAAAGTGGGTAAAGGGAGAAGAAAATAAAGTTGAACTATAGCCAGGTAAGGGAGAACAAAAAGATTTCCCACGTTCTCAATTTAGATGGAAGTCGGGCTTTAGTTGGAGAGTGTTTCCATGTCAATTAAAGACCAATGGGACCCTCAATATAAAAATATCTATACAACTCAGAGAAATACTAGGAGATGCTAGACTTAATTATTTTTCAGATCATTAGGCTTAACGTTTGAGAATGAAATGAGTTTGTAATAAGTGTAGTTTAAATCACTAGGAAACAAAGATCCAGAGTGTTTTTATATAAAGTTTAAGCAGGAACGCTACATCTTTTATAAAGATGTCTTTGTCCACATGTACCACAGAAAGTTCTTTCACCCTTTGATATCTCAATAAGGCTTTTTGTTTGCTTGTTTGAGACAAGGTCTTGCTCTGAAACCTAGCCTGGTCTTAAACTTATGATACTAAGGATGCTTTTGATGCTATCTTTATTGATAGTTAATGTCTTAACCAATAAATAATTCTATAAAGCATCCTGATAGTAAGGACCCTGCATAACATTTCATGGTGCATTTGATTATTTTCCTATTTCTTTTAAGGTGTACACAAATAGGAAGAAGGACAAATTCTACACATATGATCAGCATTTCAACTTGAATTCTAATATTGGATCCTCTTAGAAGACCTCTGTGGAAGCAGATAAAGAGGAAAGAATTCTTGGAGACCATGTTGGCCTATAATACCACCTTAATACATCCAGTGTCCTTCTTTTTGATGGGGATCCCAGGCCTGGAACACCTACACATTTGGATCTCTATCCCTTTCTGCTCAGCCTATTCAGTGGCCCTGATTGGTAACTGCACTCTCCTTTTCATCATTCAGGCTGATGCTGCCCTCCATGAGCCCATGTACCTCTTCCTGGCCATGTTGGCAGCCATTGATTTAGTTCTCTCTTCTACCACACTGCC
>NW_012272124.1:0-1809 GCF_000151885.1 Dipodomys ordii
CTTTCTTTCTTTCTTTCTTTCTTTCTTTCTTTCTTTCTTTCTTTCTTTCTTTCTTTCTTTCTTTCTTTCTTTCTTTCTTTCTTTCTTTCTTCTCTATCTTTTGTCTCAGTACCAGGGCCTCAAGTTCTGGTTTTCTTTCTCACAGCTCACACTCTATCCCTTGAACCATTCCTCCATTTCTGCATTTTATTGGTTCATTAGAGATGGAATCTTTTGAACTTTTCTCCCTGTGTTGGTTTTGAACTATAATCCTCCAGGTCTCAGACTCCTAAGTGACTAGGATTACAGGCATGAACTACCAGCACCCATCTTCATCATTTGTTTTTAATGAATCAGAAATTGCACTAATGACAGAAGCCAAAAACAAACAGAATGTTTGGTAGAAAATGGAAAACATGAAGTATTTCTAACTTGATTTTGTTTTAGTTGCTGTGGTTATATTGGAATTATTTAAAATGTACTTGAAGAGAAAAACTATTAAGTTCATGGATGAATGGTATTGTTTAGGGGTTGAACAGGCATGAAAGAGACAGCTTACCTCTCTTACCAGAATGTGGGGAGCCTCAGTGGTAAAATCCAAAGGCTTGGGGGCTAGAAACATCTGAATGCTTCCTCATACCTGGCAGTGGGGATTGCCTGTTTGATGGGGGACTCAGTTTCTATCCATGTGAAACGTGCTGTATGGTTTTCCCACATCGACAGAGATAGATTTGCTTACAGGGTATCTGGTTGGATTTCAAAGACAGCTGAAGGGGAAGAGTAAATAGGAGAAGAATGAGACAGGCACACAGAGAAAAAAAAGACAGAGAGATAAAGACAGAGAAATAGAGAAATGGAGAGACTGAGAGAAAGAAGAAAGGCCATCAATTTCACTTCTTGATCAAAGTGTTACTGTCATACAGTGAGAAGAACATGCTGCCTGATGTACACACTGGCACAATTGGCTCTGAAAAATATACTCTGCCACAGAAGGGATGCATGCACACTAGGCAGCTCTGTGTCCCATTCCTAAGATTATTAAACCTGTACTTTAAGCTGAATTTTCAAGACATAAAATGATTTTTATAAACCAAAGCAGTGCCTTAGACTAATTTTTATCTTAAGGCTGATATTTTAATCTAATAGTTATTGTAAGTAATAAAAATGGAAAGATTTCATTTTAGGAGTTAGTCAGGGAGATAGAGAAGAGGAATAGATTCTTGTGGTTTTGGAATCATTATGAATTAGGCACTTTAAAAGTTATATTGCCTCTTTCCCCAAATCCCAGTATTTCCTACTCTAAGAATATATTTTCTTCTTCAGAGAATTTTTTTATTACTAAATAGAACAAAAAACCTGAACTGACTCACCTTTTGGCACTAGGCTTGACATCTTACTTCTTAACCCAAATATTGCTTTTCAGCTTTAAATTAAATGTCAAAGATGGCATATTTCTAAAATGTCTGTCAGAGGATCAGAGTAGAGAAAACTACTCTTAGTAGAATCACAAAGTCAGATTCTGGTCTAGACAAGGAGGAGTCAGTCAGATTTATACTCCATTAACAACTTTGCTTCTTCCATCATAATCCATGAATTTTTCTTTTCCATCTGATGCTTGAAATATCTTATTTTCTTGGACTAACAACAAAACACAAGTTCTTAACCTTGCTAAGCAAGTATTCTTCATTTGAGCTACAATGCTAGTCCCTTTGTTTTTATTTATTTATTTTATTTTATTTTTTGGGTCCGGTCGTGGGGCCTGAACTCTGGGTCTGGGCGCTGCCCCTCAGCTCTTCAGCTCAAGGCTAGCGCTCTACCACTTGAGCCACA
>NW_012272125.1:0-1096 GCF_000151885.1 Dipodomys ordii
TCCCTCCCTCTCTCTTCCTCCCTCTCTCTCTCTCTCCCTCTCTCTCTCTCTCTCTCTCTCTCTCTCTCTCTCTCACACACACACACACACACATGAATTACATAGCTAACTATAGGGCAGTTTTCACTGTGGTTTCTGGGAAGCCACTGAGCAAAAAAAAAGTGTTTTCAATAACTTTTCAGATAAATATTACATAGAATTTCAAACAATATTTTGCAGTATAAATAATAAGAAGGAAAACAGTGATCTAATCAGATCCAGAAGTTCTAAACAATATGTTCTTACTTTGAATATATATGTAGTTATATATAGTTATATAAAGTTGAAGGAGTTTGACTCTTTACATCAATCAAAGGTTGAGAGAATATTGGCTATGTGATAATTATGTTAGTAATATTTTCATGGGAATGTGATTTTTCTCCACTGGTAATAAGAAGCAATGTGGCTAAAAAAATGCTTGAACTTCTAAATGAATGCCTATGTTAACATACTTAGTACTCTCAAAAACCTAGATTGTTTAAAAATTAAAAATACATTTTTAACTTTTAAATTGACTTAACATAAACTTGTGTCAAAGCATACAAAATTTGGAGGCCACCAGTAGATGGCATTGTGGTTTCTGGGAGGTTGTTTGTTTAGGGATGGGCTCTTTTCTTTGGGGAAAGGAAAAAGAAACTGACAATAGAAAACTGATTGAAATGTTCTTTAGATCTTCTTGAAAAAAGTAGCCATTCCTGAAACAGGAAGGTCTCAAACCATTTTTCGGTTTTTATCTTGGTGTTTTAAGCTCAAGTCAATTTGTCGATGCTCAAAGTTGTGATTTAGAAGCATTAATGGAATGTTGAATAAAAATATAATGTGCTGATTTTCAAGTAGACTAGCAAAATAAATGTTTTAGCTCCATTCAAAGAACTGTGGTTGATAATCAACTTGCACTAACAACTATTTTATTACTTACTGGTACAAATGAATATGCATCAGTGCCATTTAGTCATGGATGATCATTTCAATTTTCCAACAATGAGACGTACAAGTCATATGTGGAAAACGAACTTTACAACTTTGGTAAGGGGGGGGAGGAGGGTTGGGTGGGGGA
>NW_012272126.1:0-1215 GCF_000151885.1 Dipodomys ordii
AGATGACATGATCTTGTATTTAAAGAATCCCACAGACTCCACTCCCAAATTACTCAAGCTGATTCAAAACTTTGGCAAAGAAGCAGGTTATAAAATTAACCCTCAAAAATCAATGGCTTTTCTGTATGCTAACAATGAGAAAAGCATGGCTGAAATTAGGAAAGCAACTCCATTTGTAATAGCCCCACAAAAAATAAAATACCTAGGAATTAACTTAACCAAAGAAGCGAAGGACTTCTATGATGAAAACTTTAAAAACCTGAAAAAGGAAATAAAAACAGATCTTAGAAAGTAGCAAAACTGCCATGCTCTTGGATTGGAAGGATCAACATTGTGAAAATGGCAATACTTCCAAGGCTATCTACAAATTCAATGTGATACCTATCAATATTCCAGCCTCATTCTTCGAGGAAATAGAAGAGGCAATCCAAAAATTCATATGGAACAATTATAAAAAAAACCTCAAATAGCAAAAACGATCCTTAACAGAAAGAACGGTACTGGAGGAATATCAATACCAAATTTCAAACTCTACTACAGAGCCATAGTAATCAAAACAGCTTGGTACTGGCACAAGAACAGACCTCAGGACCAATGGAATAGAATTGAAAACCCAGAAATGAACTTACAGACCTATAGCCATCTAATCATTGATAAAGGAGCTAAAAAAAATAGAATGGAAGAAAGACAGCCTCTTCAGTAAATGGTGCTGGTAAAATTGGTTAGCTACTTGTCGAAAAGTAAAGCTAGATCTTTTATATCACCCTGCACCAGAATCAACTCCAAAGGGATCAAAGACCTCGGAGTTAAACAAGACAATCTGAAAACATTACAGGATGGAACAGGAGAAACCCTAGGTCTCTTGACACAGGCTGACATTTTCTTAATAGAGATCCAGAAACACAACTCAAAGAAAGGTTGGACAAATGGGATTGCATGAAATTGCAGAGCTTCCTCATGGCAAAGGGCATAGCTAGCAAGATCAATAGAAAGCCCATGGGTTGGGAGATCTTCACTAACCATACAACATACAACGGACAAGGATCTCATATCTAAAATATAACTGGAACTCAAAAAATTAAATCCCCCAAAAACAAATCCTCAAAGAAACAACTTCCCAATAAATAAGTGGGCTAAAGACTTAAAGAGAAACTTCTCTGAAGAGGAAAGAAGGATGGCCAATAGACACATGAAGAAATGCTCAACCTCTCTAGC